>NC_057772.1:8737891-8941702 GCF_014825855.1 Bombus pyrosoma
GATATATTTCTTGTGTATCTTACTTTATTTATATTCAATTCTTTATATGTAATCATTATATTATCTATATTTATTATATTTCATTATATTTATTAGCATTATTTTTATATGTCACTTTATATATATTATTAATATATATTATCATTATATTATTTATTTTATTTATTTATAATAAAGGTAATGTTGTTGGAAGTTAGACATAATAAAAGATAAACTAGTTTTTTACATTTTGTTTAACATTAAAACTACCAATGACTAAGATATAAAACTTGTACCAAAGGAATCAAAATGAAAGGTGCATGAAAAAATATACAATGCAAAAGAAATAAGCTTCTACCAATATCTTTTATTAAAAAATCATTCAAATACCTAAAAGTGCATTAATATAAACTGATAAAATTTCTATGAAAAATTACAAATTTTGAACGTTCAAACAGTTCTAGTTTTAGTATGTATCTCTATCTCTATCCAAAGAACCGAGTAAGCAGAGTTAAATAAAATTACTAGGGAAAATAGGGTCGGGGATTCACGATTCTGAGGTATAAAATAGGAAACTAGTTTTACGAACATAACCTCTTACATGAGAAAACCATAGGAAGATACAATATTAATATAAATCACGGATGATACAAATTAAGCAAATATATCTATTTCACTTAAACAAATGTATCAAACAGCTCAATCTAAACATTTTCTGCAGTAATATAGTTATCCCTTTATATCATAACTCGTTAGCAATTAAAAGCCAATACGTATAGTCCATCCATAATCTCTTCGTGATTGTTGCGGTTGCAATCACGTTTTGTTTAAGTATACTGTCTTGTCTCGTTGGACCATGAACATAGGAATATGTCAGACAGACAGACTATAGTGTAGTGTAACGTGACTAGTTATGTTTACTTTTTCTGACTCGATTAACTGACAGACCATGATCATATAAACAAGTATCGACACTTGTTAGGGGAAACCGTCCGAAAATTGAATTGTGAAAGACCAAAATGGAAGACAACGAAGTTCTCGTTCTGCGAGATAGACACAAATGAGTAGTGTCTTTATCTCTGTATGAGACATACATAGCATGTCAGGCATGCGCAAAACGGAAACCTTCTTTCCTTCCATGTTGATTTTTCATGATTCAATTTCCAGTTTTCGCTTGGCTTCAGCAGGCTTCGGTGTTTGGGTATCGACGTCGAGACCTGTTTATATGATCGTGAAACGGAACACTTAAAGTACAGATCACAGTCATTTATGAATTGGACAGAATATAGTTTCGATTTATTTATAAATTATTCTAGAAAGACTTATTATAAGTTACAATACTTTAATTTTGAAGGAATATGAGTCGTCATCCAAATACAGATTACAAAAAAAGTGAGCCTCAAGTAGAATTGGAAAGTCAATTTATTTTGCGTTTACCACCAGTGAGTTCATTTTAAGTAGTAAAGCGAATAATATGAAATTTTGTATAACTATAACAAATGATTTAATTTTTTTAAGGAACCGGCGCGAGTTTTACGAGAAACACTACGGAATGGATTGTCTTTAAAAGATAGATTAAGTATAAAACTGGAAAATGATATGCGTTATGGTGAGGCTAGATTCGATCATTGGCTTCTTCATGGAAAGGTAATATCGCAATAGGTTTTCTTTTATTTATATATAAATATAATAATACAAAAAGGTAATAAGAAAAAGGAATATTCTAACTCTAGGTTGTTGATTTACCAACGATTGTAGAATCTTTAAAAACTATTGATAACAAGAGTTTCTATAAAACTGCTGATATATGTCAGGTAAAGTTATTTGTAATCAGTTTTATATTGTTCACGTATATAATTTTTATTTCTATCATAATTCATTATATTTTAATATTCATAGATGTTAATTTGCAAAGAAGAAGATGATCATACTACTACGGATGAAGAATCTCCAGTTAGGCAAAAGAAAAAAGATCCTAATAAAGTAGATAAAAAATTTCTGTGGCCACATGGTATAACTCCACCTACTAAAAATGTAAGACGTAGAAGATTTAGAAAAACGTTGAAGAAGAAATATGTGGAAGCTCCAGAAATTGAGAAAGAAGTTAAACGTTTGTTAAGAGTGGATAATGATGCAGTTAATGTTAAGTGGGAGGTGATATGTGAAGATGAAGATCAATCAAAACCAAGCAAAGTCTCGTCATCTGGTACAGTGAAAACTAAGAGAGAAAGTATCAATGGCAATACATCTCAAAGTTTTGACGTTGGTAAGTTGGTAAAATGTAAGCAGAAATACAGAAATTATAATATAAAATAAATAAAATATTATTGTTTATATTGTATAGCGGAACATGACATATTTGGCGAACCTGTAAGTGATAGTGAGGAAGATGATGAGGAAGCAAATATAAATGTAATGGAATTGGATGAGAATAGTCGACTTTCTGCAGACAGTAGAGTATCAGACTCTAATTCTATGCAAGCTGCATATTCAGAGAGGCCTAGCAATATTGAAGCAAATAATAGACTTTGCACAGTATTCAGCAAAGAAATGTTCCAAAGTGACAATAATATGGAAGCAGACGTAGAAAAAACAGAGGATACATCTATATCAAAAGTACCTAAAGTTGAACAATTCCATTCAGAATATATCATTTCAGATAACTTTTCAGAATTACCTTGTGTTTCAGCATTAAAAGGTATTGTTATATTTACGTATATATTAAATTCGTATTACAAATGTGTATATGAACAAACAATTCGTTTTTAAATGTTGTAGATTCACTGCAAACACGTCTGGCGACTTTACACGCGGAATTAGCTGAACTGCGTCAAAGAAGGCAACAACAAGAGCTTGCAATAGCCAACATTGAAAACGTTAAATTGAGGCAAAGACTTCAAGAAATATTGGATAATTTATTAACGCAAGAAATGCAAAAGGTTCAAGAGGTGCGTATTACTATTGTTCAATAAATTTAATAATTATTTAATAATATTGAATAGTAATTATGTTGTAGTACTTTTAATGTATTATTTCTATATTATATATTATATAATTATTATGTTTCAGATTCAAGACTTAGAGTAAGGATAATGTTGATATACATATAATTATAATAAATTAAATATTATAATCAAAATATCTATTTACATTTGTGAAGTTCCTGGCAATAAGAGGCCAAATCTATCTATTGTATTTCGTTAATTTCCATTTTCTTTTAATTAATAAAAATCTAATATATGTATATACACAATATGTAATTATTTGTATATAATTATACATTTTTTTATTTTACACGTCTTTGACATGTATATAAAATGTATACAAAATATAGAGTGTTAAATAAAATACAAATTGTTTTCATTGTTTTCTATAAATAACCAAATATGCGTATCGTGTGTAAGATGAAATTATAATATAATGTTTAAAATATAATATTTAGGAAAAATAATTTATTTAAAATTCTCGAAAGTTATTTGTTATGCAACATGCAATTATTCGATAGACAACCAATTGTTAAATTCCAACTCACACTGTACGACACACAACCAATGCACCAATGAAAGTGCAGCTTGGGTATTCGTCAGTATTCGACTGAGACATTAGAGATATAACAAACAAGTGTAATGGCTGACACGTATTGGATGTAAATACATGCACGTCCTTATTTTTTATACAGTGTTAAATACTACTTTATCGCGAAGGTTATTCGTATTATACTCATTTTGCCAAAGCGACTAAGGTATGTAAGGGTTTTATCACTTTTCCCTTCACGATCGTTATTTCTTTGATGTACTTTTTTTTTCTTCATTTGACGTTAATATTAATGGACTACGAGCAAGCTGTTGAACTGTCAGTTGTTAAACAACCATTATTTTGTTCGATAATTGTTTGATCATTGTACGTTAAATTTTTTTGATCATATTCCATTTGTACTCTTTCTTTAATTTGTACTATTCTCTGTAAAAATTGTTCTATACATCGAACATAAATATTCTTTTACATATTCATTTAACCTATCATTTTTAATATTATATTTTTCAAGATGTACCTAATTCTAGTATTTGTGTAAAATCTATTCGACAATCTAAAATTCTGAAAAAAAGAATGACAGAAAGAGGTTTGATAAACATACACATAGAAACAACAGAGGCACATTCCATGTGTCATTTGTATAAATAAAATCACACGCTGAAACGCGCCGAGTTCCATACAATGTTTTGTCAACATATGCAAGAAATTTGAATTAGAAATTTTAATAACCATAACCATCATAATATTACCCATTAAATCTTGTAACAAGTATTTTACTTTGAACATTTTCTATATTTTTGCACATTATGTGCATTTTGTACGTTTTAACATGTTTAAATTTACCATAAGTACATACAAATCCGCAGTCTAGTTATTAATAAAATAAACCAAGTTTTTCTTTTCTTGAAATTTTTCTTAATATATTAATCGTTTTCCCGTTTGTCGATAATGAGAGAATAAGATTGGGACATTAAAATTCGAAGATATAAATAAATGGATAAATGCATGTAAAATGCCTTAAAATAAATCTCGCAGAAATGTACTGAGTACGAACATAAATCCGTTTTATTTTTATATTTATTATAAAAACGGAGAAAACGGTGCTATTATATGTAATGATCTAATATTATTCTAATGTTACGATAATTTAGTGATAATTTTCATACAACAATGATTGTAATATTTTTATGTTTTCTTCCTTTACTTATTTCACTTGTAAACTGTAGCATTGTCGTGGAACGAAATTACATTGAATAATTCCACCTTATAAGTGACATAGTATAAGATACCATTTCACGCGCGCGATTCAGAGTATTTCCTTTCGTTTCTGATAATCGTCATCTAAATGAGTTCATTTACAACGGTTATTCAGATATATATACATATATTATGATATAAACACAATGCAAGGCACAAAAACTAAATAATAATGTTACATAGAATTGATATAGAATGGCTCATGAAAATGTTTGAATATTTACCATAGAAAATTTTCATGGTATCTATACTGTATGTGTATAAAACATTTTGAGAATTTATTAGCTGTTTAATAAAATACGACAATCATAATTATGTTGGTAAATTTTGAAACTAATAGGAAAATATATATAGAAGTTACAAAATATATATATAGTATTTACTGCAAACATATATTTAGTACAAAATTAATATACAGCATGAATAGCCAACATACATTATATATATTATATTATAATACATGGACAGGACATATTATAATATATGTTAAAGATAGTCTCGCTGAATATGTGGATTTATTGGTAATTATGGATTGATATGGATAATTGATTATTTAAATACTTTTGTGATCTCTGTGAAATATATATTTGCAATAAATATGTATCTTGTAGCGTCTGTATACATTTTCAGATTTGTTAGAAATTATAATTATGATAGTGAGATTCGTAATATACGTATTGTGTTAGTAACTGGCCTGTTATTTTGTTAATTGATCGCCATTATCCCTACCATTCCTTAAGTTTCAGCTCTTTATATTTCTATAGTTCCAGTCTTGTAAGTAGTGTTTTTTTTGTTTTATTAATTGATCATAGGTCGAAATCTTATTTAGTGAATTATCAGGGTAGATATTTATATCTCTAACACTCAAAATATCTCTCCTTTCCATTAAGTGGAAGTAATGTTTCTATAGGATAATGCACGCAATAAGTTCCTAGTATGGTAATTATGTAGTTTAGTAACTTTGAATTTTTATTATTTTCTTTCCTTTTACAAAATAAGAACAAATTTTAGAAATTTAATGTCTTTATAATGTTAAAATGTTCAACATCTGCCAAAGGAGTTAGTTTAAATTTATTTATATATGTTTTATAAAAAGAGGGTATTTTCATCGTTTAAAAGATTATTGACTTATACTTATTATAGTTTAACCCTATCTACGTGGAGTACGTCTTGGGTATATTCTTACAGGAAGGTGTTGTTATTTTATGAAGAAAAGAAATACTTTGGACATTAAAAATTCATCTTCCCCGATAATTGATCAGATTAGATCTCAATCTACTGTAAATTAAATAAAACACTGCTTATAAGGTTGGAACTTGCAAGGAGTGGTGTTACATATGTTGGCAGGCAGTTACATATGTATATTGCGAACATGTAATATGTGTATTGCGAACTCATTATTCGAATGATAAAGTATATTGTACACACGATGCTTTAGAATAGTTATTATAACCGCATAATATGATTATATAGCCTAATTATTAATATGGATTATAATAACATGTAATTCTAGACTTGGAGCTTAATGCACGATAATTAACCCTTGCTTTGATTTGAAGCATAGATACTGCGATGGCTGACGAGGGATTTGATCTGTGCGAATACATGTGGAGCGAATTTGCTATGCAACGTCTGCTTTTGATCGTAAGTGGCAATGATTGACTTTAATTTTCGTTGTTATTTTTAATTTAATTATTTTTAATTCTTACGTCTTTTGGGTCATCGCCGATCCAAGCGTGTTTTTCTATTGTTAAAAAAATTTCTTAAATTTTAAGAAAACATAAACGATCATTATCAATATAGTTTTATATAAAAATGTTTCTTAACATATCAAAAATGTGTTTGATTGTCAAAACAAAATGATGGAAAGACTAAGACATAAAAATCCCAAGATCGTACAGTAAAAAAAAGTATTACATATGTCCATAAGTTTCTTAAGCTATATACAAGAAAAATTATATCATTATCGTTTGCTTTTATTATTACGATGCGTATGTTTCGTAACATTTTTATCCGACTTATTTACAACAATCAGTAAATTCGCAATATAGCATATAAATGAATGCAAAGTTGGTTAAGGTAAGGTATTTTTCATGTACGTAATAGCGAATATGTTATTTTTGTTTGATTTATAAGAATTTGTCGCGATAAGCGGTTTTATGAGTTTGTTTTACTGATTATTTCGCAAACGTTACCTAACATGAATAAATATGAGCAAGTAGATAAAAACCTGGTAAAAATAGTACATAAAATGCATTTCAGTATATTTTTTCATTTCAGTTGCGACAAAATCAAAATTATTGCACGGATAATGAATGTTTTAGCATGTCGCGATGTAAGTATTTTTTCTATATTTTACTAGTGAAGTTAATGTAAATTTTGTGAATCGACATAATTCATAATCTTCGTCATTTATTTTCCAGTGCCAGGACCACGCGATACTTCGTCGTCCTCAAACTTTTTCATGACCACTTTGTTAATTATTGGATTCGCTGTTCTTATGTATGTTCTTAGACCAAACTCTCTTCGTCAATTAACCAACAACACAGCTAAAGATCGAGATAACGAACGCGTAAGTGGCACATTACTTGCAGTATAGTTAACTCTGTTTTTATCTTACTTTAGATTTTTATCGTAATATTCATACAACTTCTTTTTTAGGATTCAAATGGCGACCCTCCCGTACCTCCACCGACATCGCAATAAGAAATGCAATATGACAAACACTGGATTTTCATAGTAGAATCTGCCAAACTTATGATAACAGAAGAACTGGAGAGAGAATAATTAATTCATTCATTCGATTTATAAAATATAACTAGTATATATTTAATCTAACCAAATAAGAACTATAACTTCCTTTCACAAGTTTGAGAATCATTATATTTATACACTTTAACGAGTATACACATACGCATTTTAATTTCTGCAGTTTTACTTATTAAAATCTATCACATGTCAGGGGACCTGTGCAAAAGAAAAAAATATAATTTAACGAGATTATTTTCGTTAAATATAATACGTAACCGAATCACCGATGTTGTGCCACAGGCTGTTGGAAATAGTCCTTTACGAACACATGACAGTTTTAACATTGAAATTGCGATTTTTAAACTGGAACTGTGATTGCACATATTGTATATCATAGGGGAAAAAACTGTTAAAAATGTATTTTGATATTTATTATTGTAAATAGCCTGAGTACCTGTAATTCGATAAGGAAATTGTATTCTAGTATTTATATTAAATTCGATAAAGTTTCATAGCAGATGTAATTGAACTTTGTAGATTAAAATTTGTTGATCAATTAAAAAACAATGTAACGATGAACTAAAATATATTGCCGTTTATTTATGTTTTTTATGTTAGTTTTGAGGGATTCTGAGGATATAGGCGTACAATACATATTAAAAACAATACAATGAATTGAGGCAATCTTTTTTCTTTTATAATAGGATTGAAAAATTAAATATAATAGTATTACAGTTTCATGTTGCTCAGTACAAAAATTAAACATTGGAACCAGTGTCCCCAATAATTTCTGTTGAATTACATTATTTGTGCTATTTTGTATGATCTATTATGTTGGAGCCTTATTTGAATCCTAATGGTTTTACTATACACAAAATGATTTAAAAATAAAATTTAATGTAATCCATGCTCGCATAGTGAATATGAAAAATGAAATACTTCTTTTTTAATTGTTGTACATTCCTCCATCTTATATGTAACAATAAACATGCATTGTATTTTATATTTGTTTTCATTGTTTACCTTATTTTGTAACAAAAGAACAGATTAAGGTGTCATAACAATGTGGAATATTGGTAAGGTTTTAATGTCTTGTTTCTTGAAAAATACAGTATTATTATTTTCCAACTAAATAACAATATATATTTCCATTTGCTTAAGATTAGTAATTTATATCGTTTGAAGAAAATGTGTATTGTAATTATATAATATTTCTCCATGTGCGAGACTCAATTATCAGAAAAAATTATTATAAATATACGTGTATTTCACAAAAAAGATAAAATATGTGTAATGGTAAGTAATCTTATGGAATCGATACACTATTTTCTAATTACATATCTATGGATATTTAATGTACGTATATTAAATGCTACAACACGTGCTATTTGTTTAAGAAAGTATTTATTACGTGCATCATAGCATTCTACACTACTGGATCAGTGAAGATCTACAAAAAAGTAGCTGTAAAATTGACCTGGACCTTGAAATTCAGGGTCATTTTTTAATTGCATCATATTCTATACTTCCATTCTATACTATATCGCGAGGATCGAAACTCAAAGGAACCATGGGTCGCACTCCACCGTTTTCTTGAAAAAAGATGTTAATTAACTTTAGAATTCACCTTATTTGTAATTATCTGATATACCCGATATATATCTGATATATAGCTGTCGATTTTATAAAGCGTCTGACATAACGCAGGCCGATAAGAAAGAGACATTGCTTGGAGGGGGAATCATATTGCCTTACTGTATCGTGATATCGATTCTAAGCAAAACATGATCGCAGAGAAGGTCACTGTTGCGTTGCAAATATTCGTAAACCGTCTCTGGTTCATATTTTCGACTCTTGCTTCTTTTTGTCATAGATTAATCTGCAATTCTAATGTAATAGATTAATGCATCTGACTTCAAAATATAAGTACATTACAAACAATGTGAATTCGAAAATTTATGAAACTTTTTTTTAACATTTTTTTCCAAGAGGACTGAGAAGGTGATTTGCGATCCATAGTTTCTTTGAGTCTTTGCACTCGACGGCCTTTTCGGTCAGGCATAGCAACAACTCGAGGTGATTTTGCGCGTATGCCACGAGTGTCTTGTAGGTAATATAAAATGATTTTATACAAAAATTAATTTAAAAAAACATTATATTTTAATAATCTATATATATTTACATCTTTGAACATATCATTTTTAAATACTTTTTCTGTATTTTTTTTTACGATAATTTATAAAACATGTGCCAAGATGCATCCTTGGCTTGTCGGTAAAAGTATCGCAATAATAAGTTGTTTCGTATCTTTCTCCTACTCCGTTTCGGTAAGAACACACCTTACAATCCTTTTTTAAAATTACATGGAGCTCTCCATTTAACTGAATTTCATCACAATTAGCAGCCGACGTCGAAGCTCGATCTCATGGTTGTCGAATATCTCCTTTCAACTGGTCTACTAAAGTTTTTATAAATCGCAGGTGGTTCAGTGGCTTCTCGTTCTTTTGCTTTTTTATAGAATATATGAATTAATTAAAGAAATTTCCAAATCCATTTTTTTAGAGCTTCTAAATTTACAAAACTGTAATACTTCTGGCACGATCGTCGAATCTGAACTAACGTCGGAGACGTTAACAGAACCATAGTTTTGGAAGAATTTGAACAGAAATATTTCATCTTCATCCTAAAGTGTAACACTTCACACTTCATAACAAACAATATAAAGAGCTAAGGAATCTATTTACGAACCAATACTACGTTCTCATCAATTGGAGAGGTCGAAATCTAGCATAAGCAGGGACTGTCGCCTCTCATTCTCCTTTCGAGTTGCTACACGGAACGCCATAGCAACTGAGAATCGCCTCTCGAGTGCAAAGGGTTAATCCTTATAACGAGTAAAATATGATGCAGTAAAAAAATTTGACCTTGAAATTCAAGATCAAAGTCAATATTGCCGCCACCTTTTTCGTAAATCTTCACCGAGCTAGAGTTTCACAATAGAATGACCCTACGATACTCGTGACAAATTATTTTCAGACACCGTGTACATCAAAAATATAAAAGGTTAGCTTTAAAAATTATAATTTTAGTAATATTTTTCAATTTTTGTTTTTAAACCAAATTCTATTCTCACGTCATTTACATTTTGTACTATGCAAATATGCTAGAAATAATCGAATTTTTTAGAGAGGAAAATAAATGACATACACTTTTAATATAGCATTGACGTGCTTTTGTTAGTATTTTGTTATTATTATTACAAAACACAAGACATTCCTTTCCTTATTTACATATGTACACAGTATCTTTTAGAATTGATAAACTTTTTGCTATTATTAATATTCTAATTAGAAAACATGAATGAAAATTTCCATATAAAAATAGCAAAAATAAATTTTTTAATTAATTAATAATTTCAATTTCAATTCTATGTTTATAGAACCTGTGGCATGTAAAACACGCAACAGATATTGATAAGTAAAGAAAATTAATTATTCAATTATGATATATGATATATATCATGATATATGTGTGTATGTATATGTATGTATATATGTATGTATGTATAATGTATATACTATTCCGAGAGACCATTGTGACAGATATGATTTTTTATTTTCAAATCATATAAATAAGTCAAGTGTATATATTCTGAATTTTATAGCTAGAAACTAGTATCACGTCTGTGTCATATCATATAATGTTTGCTCTGTCTATTTAGTTTAGCATATTGTGTAGGTGCATAAATGAAAATATGTGGCATAGTGTGTGAGACTAGTAAAGCTAAAGAACGATAGATGTTTCACATGCCGCGTGGTAGCGAACATGTTAATGAAAATAATTATGCATAGACAGTCACGATAATAGAACAAATGTTTTAAATGCATATATTGAATTTGTACATTTTCATAAATGGATAAAAATATTTACCAATTTTAAAACGAATTGGACACACAGAAGAAATGTGCAATGTATGGTGATAAGTATAATTCACAAGAAAATAAAGTTTGAAATATTTTTTGATGAATATGAAATGGTTTATGTTCAGTCACAATGTATCACGTGAGAAAATGTCACTAATTAATAGAAAAATAGTATGTATTTGTACTTTTTATAAGTGAGACATTATGAAATTTTTTTTAAAATTATAAGCTTTTATGTTTTCCAGACATAAGTAAAAAGACCAATTAAAAGGACCATTGGATTTTACTCCAAGGCCCACCCCCCTATATAAATTCATTATGTGAAAAATTTTAATGTGCCTTCTATAATGATTAAAAGCCAATGAAACTTTGAATTTGTTAATTAATTATCGAGGATTAAAAGGAGAAATCGAAAATTGCATAAAATATGTTAGGTATATTTTTTGTTCCGAAAGATAAGTATAACAATAAAGAATAAACCTGTTGTTTGTACGTTTCCTAACGTAAGATTTATGTTAAAAAATGCCATATATTTTAGACTAACTACAGATAAAATATATGTCATTTTTTTAATTAGAAATATAATATATCAAATGAAATTTATATCTCTGTACCTTTGCAGAAAATGGAATTATTGCTCATTTATAAAATATGATAATTTTTTCAATCATGAATCATAATGAGATACGACTATTCTTGATGAAGCTTTGCTAATGTATGTCTTACTTTCTGCAAAACCCCAGTCATTTGTTCATACTTACCTGTCGAATCAGGTAAGTTCTCAAAATTAATTAAATTGCAAATATTCTTTGAAAATTTTTCAGATGGTGGTAATTTGTTATATGGAGACGTACTCTGTAATACAGGTGTACCAAAGTCAATAGACTTCACACTTCCATGATTTGTATTAATTCCATTTTGACGGATACGATTTGATTCTGGAGTAATCTCATTACTAGGTGGTGGCATATCAGATTTTGATACTAAATTCGAAGAATTGCTTTTTGATGAAATATCTGAGTTTGATTTCTGGAGTTCTACAAGCAGTTGCTTTTTTATGTTTTCCAATTCGGATAATGACGGAGAATTCGCTCGTAAAGAAGACGATGTAGTATCTTCCTGAAATATTTTGTACAAAAATGTTTATCTCATCTTTTAATACACGCTACGAAAATATTTTATCCTTCTCCTTATCCTTCTACAATTAATACTGGACAAAATGCTAAATGTATGTAATATCTTTTATACGTACTAATGTTTCAGAAAATTGTAATTCTTGAGAATGATAATCTGAATCCTCAGATATTGATTTTGATTGTAATAATAGTGGTTCTGATGGCTTTGTGGAAGATTCTTGTGGTAATAGTGGTTCTGGCGGTTTTACAGGAGAGTCCCGTGGCAACGGTGGTATAAACAGCCCATTAGTAGGTATACACTCTACCGGACTATCTACTCAATAAAAATAAGAAAATAAAAATGTCTTTATAACATATGCATTTAGTTAGTAGAATACGTGAATTTTGAAAGAATTGTTGCATATGAATATACAGTTTCTGTACCTTCTACATCCTCAATTTCCATTTCAGTAGGTTCTGGAATTGGACTGTCTTTTGATGTATTACTAAAAACTTTGAGTTTTTTTCTCTTATATCCATCGTCTGCCATTCTTCCTTTTAAGTTTGACAACATTCTTTGTTTGCTATGAATAGTCAACATTGTTGATACGGAATATTTCCCATCCTCCTATTGTTCATAATAAATGTTTAGCACGTTTGATTTTGTAAAAATCTATTACTTTTATAAAATTTACTATTGCTTACATCCCAAGTACCAGGTGGAGCTGGTACATTGAAACCAGGAAAGTCATATATTTTTTTTACATCATATTGATCTCTGTCTCTTTCTTCAACAATATGTCCTAATTCATCATTAGGATCTTCTTCTGCAATGCCATCAGAATTGAATAGGGACAAACCAGAGTGTTGCAAACGTGCTTCCTCTAACCATCCAGGAGGATAGCCAAGCTTCCTCATTCTAGGAAAATTATTTTTATATACAAAAATTAAGATTAATAAACATCATACAATCCATATTTGTAATCTGTTTACATTTAACAAATTAAATACTTTTCTTAATTTTATTCTATTACCTATGATTTTTTAAAAATTATAACATGAAATTTAATTAATTACCTATATATATGTCTAGGTAATTCATTACTTCTGAGACCTAGTGCATTACGTAAATTGTTACTTAATTGACCAGGGATTATATGATCAAATCTATTATTATTTCCCAAATGATATCTAACACCTTTTGAATTTCCTTTCATATTGAAATTTTTTCGATTTGCTTCTATAGCAGTATAATTTCGTGGTTCTGTACAATCTCGTAAATTATGATTTCCCAAACAATTAAAACACATAAACCTTTGTAAGTTACCCCCTGGAGATTTACTTGATTTCAATGTTGTGTCATCAAACATATTATCACATAATATATATTTCTAAAATAATAAATAATAACATTAAAACAATAAGATTAATTAACAATTTAGCTATTCGGAGTAATCAGTATAAAATAGTTTTTTCTTATATGTAAATATTGAACAATATAATAAAAAAACAGACCCTACTATAAGATGGAACATCAAATTCATCTCCAGGTCTTGGCTGTTTATCTACAGTAAATAATGTATCGCATATTATATCCTGACTATCATCACTCCCTGTCGTAATATCGATAGATTGACTTATAGAGTCAGTATCATTATCCCAAACTTCTAATGTTAAACCATTATCATTTTCTTGACATTTAATCTTGGAAGATACTAACTCCTCTAGAAACACTTTTATTCTTTTACTATATTGCCTAAAAAATTCAATAAAGGAAATGGAATTAAAAGTTACCTCGATAAGAAACAATTAATTACATTAAAAACTAGTTACATACTATTATTTTAATGTGTTTACTAAGTGATGCAACTCACTTAGGACCAAAATAACTTATTTTATCATATATAATTAGAATGATTATATTATATATAATAACAAATTGAAATAAAAAGCGACACTGATATATGTATGTTTATTTAGTCATTATTCAGCATATGTCGTTTTAGGTTATATAAACAAGTATTAAATTTACCCGTTCTACCCGAAAGTTTGTAAAGAATAATATATATATATATGTACATATGTACATAACATATGTACACATATTATATATCAATAGCAAATAACAATTTTTTACCATGCAATGTTTTCATCTCGAAACATAACCTTCAAAAGTGGTGTCGATGAACTCTCACTATCGCAAGTTTCCATTGTAGATGCATTTTTATTATTATCCATGTAATTATTGGTTACGTTCATGTTATCCGCATTGTTGTTCGGTAATGAATTTTTCTCAATTGAACGTTCATTTTGGTCATTGTCAGTAATATTGATATCTTGGCTTGAGTCTAAATCAATCACCTCTTCGTCGGTGTCGTTGATGGTAATCGTTGAATTCATGGAAATACTATCAATACTGATACGAAAACATAGATAGAACTATTTTATATTATGGACGTATGATCTTCTGTTGTGTGAAGCAAGTTTCCCTCCTTCGATCTTTTGTCTCAACGAAAACACGACGCTTCAATCTTATCAAGTTTTCTGAACGCAATAAAACTTAACTGTAGGGGCGCTTTCATTCGTGCGCACATAAGCATGGAGTAGATTTTTACGAATTTCATTATTCGGTATGACAAATTTTTTTAAACGAGCAATCTTCTTATTGATAATTATTTGTCATACAATAATTTTAAGCATGACATAAAATCATAAAAGGTATAAGTTTTCCAATGAATTTTAGCGGTCCTATATTAATATCTTTTATCATTACTTAATAGAAAAGAATATTTTGTTCGCACGTTTCAAAGTGGTTAATCACTATATATTATTTGAAATTTTTTTATCATAAAGTATAAAAAATTAATAATAATACATGATATTGATATATTATTCTTACATTTGCAAATCGAATATTTTGTTGCATATTTCAATTGTATTCGTATTCGTTTGTTCGATTATAAAATGGTGCTGTCGTCAAAATGAATGATCAATTATATTTTAAAATGAAAAATTAACCATTTTAACATGATTGTTCAAAAAATTATGTTTTCAAAGTTCAAATGAAATCTTTGATAAATGTTACAATGCCTTTTTTAGAACTCATTAAAACTTCATACATTAAGCAGAGAATAGGGGGCTCAAAAAGAAATGGTTTGCGTTATGCCATTTTTAGCCCTCAAAGCAAAGGACTTTTCAAAAGTCATTACATTGGTGAATGGAAGAATGACGTAAAAGAAGGCATAGGTAAAGAAGTGGACAGGTATATTAATTATGATATGAACTAAATATTTTAGAATGATCAAAATAAAATTTGTTCAACGATGTAAATAATTCAGATAACATTGTCAGAAAAAATTACGCAAATACAATATTGTATTTTGCAACAATTAAATGTTATGGTATAATATATTTCAATCAATCAAAATATGTAAAATTTGCGTTACAGTCAATGAGTTAGAACAACTGCTGTAAGTAGTTCTGAATAAGGATAATCATTTGAAATATTTATTTTTATTTGTACAGTGTCTTCTGATATTTTTCACATGTTCGAAAACAATTTCAATTTCGTTTGAAATTTCATAGAGATGGATGGATGTACAATGGTAGCTGGCTCAACGATAAAAAACATGGTTGCGGTATTTTGAGCAAAATTTCAAAAGAAGACCATACTATTCATCGATATTATATTGGCCAATGGGTGGCTGGAAAAAAGCAAGGATTCGGGCATAACTGGTTCGAAGATGGTTCTTATTATGAAGGTGACTTCTGTCGAAATAAACGACATGGTTATGGCCGTATGTGGCATTGTAATGGAGATTATTACGAGGGCGCTTGGAAGGATGATTTTTACCATGGCATGGGATTACTCGTTAAAGGTTTCCTAATTGATGTCATCTATTCTTTTTACAACCGACCTTAATAATGTTTCGCCTATAAATAACGAAAACTTGTCGTTATTTTCTAATATACTAATTAAAAGTGGGTGAGATGTTTAACTTTTACAGAAAATGGCAACAAATATGAGGGTCAGTTTATTAAGGGCAAGAAAGAAGGTTACGGCACATTTTATCACATAATTACCGGTCAAGAGCAGCATGGTTTCTGGACAAACGATTGGTTCATAAACGGAACCATGTCAGATGCAGATTTTCGACAATCTGCAACTCGTCCAACACCATATCCTATTCCGGAAGTACGTAACGATTATAAGTAAATTATCAACATTATTGTAAAATTTTTATTCATCGATGATAATTTTTATTTGGTTCAAAGCTGAAAGTGATAACGGATATTAACAATTCTCAAGATACTTCGGAAACTATATATGATAACAAAGAGGGGGAATCCTTTTTCACTGAACCTTTTTGTAAGAGAGCACCGAAGCGTATAATTCCGAATATATGCGTGCCTATAAACACGTGCCCTTGTTTA
The DNA here is from genome assembly GCF_014825855.1 of Bombus pyrosoma. Classification (NCBI taxonomy): domain Eukaryota; kingdom Metazoa; phylum Arthropoda; class Insecta; order Hymenoptera; family Apidae; genus Bombus; species Bombus pyrosoma. Next base: position 8,754,885 of record NC_057772.1, read on the forward strand.
AATTCCGTTTTATGAACATATATTCTTACAGTTTAAAATAACACATAATACAGAATGAATCGATGTTATTTGTATAATTTATTCTAGCAAAAGTACTTCAATTTTGCATATATTTCTTTCTATCAACATATGTATACACGTATAAACCGCTTGTTCGCAATAAAAGCTATGTACAATAATTTAATTGCCGCTTCTTTAGCGACGGCAGTAATTTTGTACAGACAGAGACAATAAGACTGAAAATTATTTTGTCTCCGTGTAAAAAGCTTCTCAAACGTTACTTGAGCACGGGACTTATTATGTGAAAAGAAATAAACGAACAACATAAAAAGAACTATGAATAATACCGCACGAGAGGCATGTTTTCGAACAAAGTAATAATAAGTACATTCAATGCGAGCTAGTCACGCATTGTCAATGGAAGATATAAACCCCCATTCAAGACTGTTGCTTTTTGAGCCATAGCTAAGAATACGTTATACAATAAATCTTATCGCGTATCATTGCTCTTATAGGTTAAGTCGCTACGCGAGAAGGGGAATGTTTCACGTTTATACATACATATATCCTTTCACCAAAAATTACTTTTCAGCACGTGTATAAATTCATTGCGATATAGTTAAACATCGGTAACAATATATCGCTTCGCTCGTTGAAAGAAACAGGTGTTCCCTTTCAAACTTGACGTATGTAGGCGAACAAAAGTGTTGAGAAATATTATATACAGTCATTTTTGATGATTTCAATTACAGTACCAATCCTCATCTTCATAACCCATTCTAATCTATCGTTTGAATTGTTTTAATACGTAATAACATGTATAAGCTAAACAATGCAGCATATGCAGATAATTAGAGATTCATCATCCTCCACTCAGAGAGGTTATCACATTGTAAAAGTAACACAGATCATGGATTGTGCTTTACCGTGTTCAGACTACGTGCGTCACGCCAGCGGTCTGTAGTAAATTCACACCATTTCTACCTTCAACATCGGTTGACTCTATTTGTTCTTTAAGTAACTCCAGTTCTCTTATACCGGACACAGTGACTTCGTATTTGTGGGCCACTAAGCTCCGATAAAAATGTATCGCAAATGCGAGGAAGATTATTAGTACTGGTATTAACACGATACAAGCAGACCAAGCGGCCACTTGTGAAAAGTCATAGAACTTCACCCAACAAAGTATAGCAATTTCCAATAAAAATAGTAAAAGTCCTAGAAGAGTAGAAAACGCCCATGCCACTTCGATGTACCAGTGTAGACGTTCGTGTGGAGATTCGTGTACTAAGCTTATGCTATGCAGATTGCACACAGCTTCGATGTTCGGCAAAATACACGTTGATATCATTAAAGCTAACATATGAACTGCAACCAACAACGTAGTACACACGGCGAAGGCGATTAACATCTCTGAAGGTACTTTCGTATCGGAATTCAATTGTACTTCCACCATAGCTACCTGTAAAGGAAAAATATTTATTTATTAATATCTATTAATATATATTAAAATGTGTATGAAATATTTAACAGTAAGTTTATAATCTGTGTAATGAAATCAATTGCTCAGAGTTATTTCCTTTATTGTTATATGCAATCGTCCTTTTTAAAATAACTTTACAATATTTTTATGCAGAATTGATTCAATTCTAGACTAACTATTTATATATAAATTAAAAAATAAATATTAACTTTACTGTACCCATAAGTTTTAAGAAATTCTATTAATGCTAAATAATATTGCGGGGATATATATCTTCTTGTTCCTGAACTCATTTTTAACAAATTATAATCTACGTTACTGTTATTAATATTCCTCCCTTGACTGTTCCCTTTGTTCCCTTTACTATTGTACTGTTATTATCACAATGTGAATGTATTAAGTCTGTTATTTTTAATAATGGAGAACAAAAAGCTAAAACCTAAAAAAAAAGTATTGTTCTAAAGTTTTGGTGATTCAGAGGTATTTCAGATTATCGAAAAAGAGATTTATTAAAATATCCAGTTATGTACCATGGCAAAGCCGGAAAGTAGAGCAGACGTCTTGCTCGACGCTTTAAGTTTCGCTCGACTGAGCTGCAGTTTTCTCCAAGAGAGATAACCCGGCGTGTGAAGGCCATCTCCCGACTGCGACATCTTTGACTGGTTGACAGAAAAGAATAACAGACAATATAGAGAAATTATTAACACAACGTTTGTAAAATAGAATTGAATGGAAGCGAATGGTTGCATAATATGCTTAATCGAAAACAGTACGCTAACTTGTGTCTCAAGTATCGCGTGAGCATAGTGACCAATTATATGATTCAATTGAAACTTCACTGATTTATACTATAACATTATAATTAATAATTATATTATATATTATATAATTATTGGTATATATATTATATATAATATACAATATATATTATATTGTATTGCCGTTTGTCTATTAAATTTTGTATGAGTAAATTTTTTCCCCTTTAAAATTTAATTAAGAAATTTCACATCTTTGGCAAAATCAGAAAATTGTTATATGGGATACTGATTTCTACAAAATGTTTAGGAAGTTATAAATATAACAGTTGATTCATGGAAAGCCTGTATGTTGAGTATTAGAATAAATTATTTTTAAATTTGAATCAGAATCATGAAACTTACACGTAAGTATCCTAACTATGGAGACCAACAACGGTGGTATCCATTCGGCATTTCAGAATCGTGGTACACCGTCCGTATAGCAAAATCGTTGTTAAAAATACATCTAAGATAATTGCACATCTAGAGGTAATCAGCGTTTGGATAATTGGCGTTCAACTGTACAAACACGTAAGAAAGAAAGACACGTACCGAAAGTAGATGGCAACGTCGGTGCCAACGGGAGAGCTTGCCAAAAGTCCTGTGTAGGACAAAAAACCAACGGGTGCTGAACCAAACAAATAACAAGGAAAATTAATGGAAAGCCTCTAGATACAACGCAAGAGAGAGAGAGAGAGATTCATCTAAATACTGATAGATTGAATCTGTGGGAAATCTGGCAAGCGACAGCACGATATAGTCAAGTACAATACATCAATGAAAGAAAAAACAGAATAATACGGTTTTTCAACTAATTAGTCATTGTAGTAAATTGTTACAAAATGAAAATTTTTAATCTATATAAAATAAATCTAGAGAACAGAAAGGTATTTCCTTTTTACATTTAACTTCTATATTTATATAAATAATTTATAACTATATATAATTCTTGTTCATTTAAATCAGTGGAGTAAAATTATGAATTGAGATTACGGTTAGTCTTGTACACAACATATGTAATAAATCAATTCCTCTGAACATCGATTCACGCACATCCACAGTTAGTATACACATAATACTTTATACGTCAAGCTTCCGCTAACGCAAAGTTGGTTATACGTATTTCGTGTATGTCTGTATTTTATGTAAGTGAATTCGTTGCCGAGAACATGATCGTTAACGCGAGAATAATTATGCGATATAAATGATTATGTTTCATTATAAACTAAGGAAGCGACTGGTAGCGATATAATTTAAGAAACAGTTCCGATTGATCTTATCGGTATTTACAAGGATTCCTTGAACGTTAGATAATATTCAATTTTCTGCTTCTCTGTCGACAATATGAGTATCTTCCAAGTAAAGATCATCAACGACTCTCATGAATTTTAATACGTAATACTTTGTTCATCCGATCGTAAATCGTCAACGAAATTGAGTTTTAAGCAATGATATCAAGAGAGCATGATTTATCGAATCAAGGCAGGCAACAAACAAAATGATCTCTGACGGAGTTCAATTGAATAGCAAACACATGGAGTATTCAACATACGTTATTGTTTGTAATCATAAAGTCGACTGAATTTTATATTTCAATATTGGAGATTCTAGGGAGTTTTTATTAATTTTTAGTGAGGATAGTAGACAATTCTAATTGCTCGGCAATTCTAATAGAATATGGAGACAGACGTAGAATTATCCAAAGCGAATTGTTTCATGGATATGTTAATATTATTATATACGTATAATACATGGACGTTTGTCTTATTAAGAAGAATCACAATTTAATGACTATTTCTGAAGACCGACTATTCTGACAAGCATATAGTCTGAATTCCCGTTTGTTTTTGGAACTATTGAAAAGATTCAAAGCGACCAATATTATATTTAATATATTAATAACGGTTTCGTATTATCTAAGCATTAATATCGGCAATTAATACTAGTACATATATCGTCACCAAATATAGGCAGAATTAGCTGTAATGGTACCGACAGTTTATTACGAATATCTCGAAAACTAAGCCTGAGCGACAGTTATATGTATAAGAAAAAGTTCAAGTGTTGATTCCTACAAGGTATTAAAAAATCATCGGAATCATTGATAAAATATGTTGATGAGATATCGATAATTACCATAAATTCATACGATTGTATTATATATTTATTATTACCTCAACATGCTTTTTTAATTTTCTTAAACTGTGAATGTGTACTTTATCAACGAGCTATATGTCTATATATTATACACATTAATACTAACATAGAACTCTTCAGATAATTCTACATTTTTCTTCCATGGAATTGTAATATATAAGCAATTTCTTCTATTTTAAAATTATTTACAAACACAAATATTTATAACATAATCATAACATCTATAATATCCAGAATACATTATTTAACTACCATGCGGAACGTTTGAAGTCTCTTCTACAGCACATCAAAAGTATCAATATTTATATTTCAGCGATAAGATTCGCTGGAGTTGCTTGTAGTATTAAAGCCGGTTCAAAATGACCAAGCATCTGCCAATGCACATGCGGGTGAACGACATAATCCAAATAAACGAGAAAATAAACGAAAAAGTTGTCGCCGGCGAAAATTGTATATGTAAAAACGTACATATAAGGTGTTATGGAAGAAGACTATGAGATAACCGTAAAATATCTAGCGTAATACCCGGAGAGAGATAAAAAGGAAACGAACTGCGAGATCAAAGAGACAAGGGGAGAATTACTGACCTGACAGTTGTGAAACCGCTTATGGAAGCAGTGACCGTCAGCGTTGCGCAGATGTGTGCGTGCCACGTGTACGTGGATCGGTAAGTGCGAGGAGGGGAGTACTGCTCCGTCCTCCGCGCCAAACACTGAATTGCGTCCAGTGCTTGTCGACCATATGGACATCAGGCTTGATTCTTGCGTAGCTCTGATAAACGCTAAAACAAAAAAAGAGCGTTACATTAAATTATATGTAGATTTTGTAATAACGGTAACTAATTATTAAACTGCGGACATTTATACATTTAGGAGAAATTTAAAAGTGCAAAATGTATGCACAGAATGTATAGAACGTACAAAAGTATATAAAATATTGGATTGTTAGAAAAATTCGTAACGAGTGTTAAGAAACATTTAACTAGAATTAGACTTTCTATCATATTTTTCCTGACAAACTGTCTTCTTACGTATGAATTCATTCAAACAGCTTTTATACCGGATTCCAGAATATTTCACGAATTTTGTAAGTTATTAAATATTTCAAATAAAGTCTATACTACATTGTAAATTTAGAAAAATATAATATCTATATAAAATTATAACGTATTAAATATAGGTCTCTATCAAAAATTATAATATGATTTTAATCAGCTATAGGAACAAAATTTAATAAATGTTACATTGTGTAACAAGTTAATGATATACCTGAAATTTAACGTTGGAAGATTAAAAAATATCTTTATATATGAACAATATGCATTTCAATGCACTTAGCGAGGAGTTATGTCAACTAAGAATCAATGGCACGTGTATATTTTATGTATAACATTCTATATGCGAGAACACACCTTAATGCAATGAATGACATGTTTCTAAAGAGAGAAAGTGAATGGGGAAACTGGTTTCGGCGGGACAATTATTACTTGACCCGTGATAACGTTGATACAATCGTTTTTATTCCTTACATTTATGCTTTTTTCATTTTATTACTATATTCATTGCTTCTTTTAGTCGGCTATTTGTACTGCGCATTGTTGGAATAAAGACTAGCGGGGCGGCACAGGGGCAAGGGAGCTACTGCGCTGTATTGTTTACCGTCACGCGTTGTTGTATTGTTTTACTTGTATTAGGTCGTCCAAAAAGTTTCTTTCGTTTTATAAGGAAATAATGGATGCATAACATTTTCCGTTTTATATTATTTTATCGAATTACGTATAATCCATTTTGTTTTATCAAAATAAAGATCACAACGTTCGACAGATTAGTTTTCATGTTTGTATAAAGATGCGTCGTTGTAAAAGACGTGTCTGTAAAAGAAAGACACTTTTCGGACAATCTAATGTAATAGTAACAAACAATGTAACACTTTCGGGCAATACGCGTGCTTATCTTTATGATTGTACTGAGTCTATACGAAATAACGCTAATCTTCCTTTCATACCGTAGCTCACAAAAGTATTCAAACACTTGGCGAAACTTTTTATAGATATACTATGTGTGTTATACAAAAAATTTGAAATTTCATTAACACTGTAACAATAGTCGATTATGATGATTGTGTTGCTAAAGTTTGAAACAAATCTGAAGAAATACATAAAAGTTACAAAATGTTTAGTGCAAGTATATATATATATATCTTGCAGAGATCACAAAAATATTTACATGGTCAATTATCTATTAATATACCTAATATCGAGGCATATTGGTAAGCCTAAATATTTAATAGGATCATTTTGAACATTTATCAGTTACTTATGCTACGTATTAATCTTTTACTAAATGTGTGATATTTACGCAGTAAATGCATGTACTTGCATATAAATTTTCAGATTGATTCTAAATATGATCAATACAATCATGACAGTTGTACATCATTACAGTGTTAACGAAATTGCAAAATATTTTATATAACATATACGATATGAACATAAAAGTTTCGTAAATACATACATACTTAGTTCAGATATCTTCATGAACTATTATATGATAGTGTGTATAACCTTCACTGTTGGACGGTCAATTAACGCCTTCGAGAAATAAACTTCTCATTTATAACTTTACGTTCACAGTGACCGTGCAACACGTAGGAGACATGGAACGAGGAAAAAATGAGATTTAATTTAAAGAGATTTTGAATCTCGTCTGTATCATTTCCAACGGTCGTTAATAGCAATCGAATGATGGGGGCGCTGCACGCACAACGTTCTCTTTCATTTACGCGCTATTACGCAAACGATACATTTCCCGCAATCTTTTTGATCTAAACGCCACATAAAGGCCCGAGTATTGAGATACAAAGGTAATGTTTTCTTTTTTCCGTCTCATAGTTATCAATCGAATTGATTCAGCAATTGGTATATTTTCGTTTCGCTGGGTCATTGTACTAAGTAAAATCGTCACAGATATATCGTAGCTAAAAATACGTTGGTACTTAAAAAGATAAGTAGCATTTCGGCTAAAAATAACTGAAACCAAAATTATCTATTGAAAACGAGAAATAAAGAGACAGTTACTTAACAGATAGGATGCTTCTTGTAACTGGATCAAGCCATAATTTTAAAATATGTAATAAGCAATGTAATGAAGCTTTCATTGAGCAAAATTAAATGTTTTCGCGTAGTGCGTCATGTAATTATACGGAAGTGAAGGTGTTTCGAAGATTTCAAAGTAATTTCCATTTTTTAAAATTGTATATGCTTTCATATACAATTGGATTGGTAATTTATTTTAGTGAGTTTCAGAGACCAATTATGTACTTGCATGTGAAACCAGTTTTTTTCGCGTAACTATTCCCGCTAATTCAACCTTGACTGTGGTGTTGTTGAACAAAAAAAAAAAAAAAAAAAAAATTTGTGGAGATTGGACCAAGATAAACAACGAGAGAAAAAGAGATTCTTCTCCAAGCACTTCGACAATGTTATTTTTTTTCGAATTATAAACATGCTCAAAAGTATTCGAACTATGTTCCTCTTTATAAATATCGAAAGATAACTTCAACAACGAATTATATACACACTACAATGTTTGGATTCTTTCATATGTGAATTGCAAATGTAGTATAGTGTACATTAATCATCAGAGGTCTATCCATGGGTACAAAGTATAACTGCATCTTATGAAAAAGTGTATGGCATTGATTAGGTAAACTGGATATACATTTAAAAATAAGAATAAATCAGATACTATACTGATTCTAATTATACATTTATATTTGTTTTATACTATTCTCATTATCTGTTTCAGAGGCAGCGAAAAAGTCAAATGAATTCTAATAACACTCTTGAAATTAATTCATAGATTGTCATAAATATAAAAAGAAAAGTTCTTTTATGTATAGAAAATAAAAAGAGAAATTCCTTTAGGTATAGTTTCCTACGAATATCTATTGGAAACATTTACAATGAAATTTTCCGTAAAAAGACCATAACGAATTGCCTACAATGCCATTGGGTATGTTGCAACTAATATAGTTCAGAGATACGTGCCAATATCACTAAAAATACAGGGACCGTAGAACGCATAGAGAGCTTGCTGTTACGGCTCACACACGAAATTAAATATTCACGCTGCTAAATCAGAGTGATATGTAAGTTGTTACTTGCAAAAAATGACTAACATAATCCGATACGCCCGACGAATACCTACATCACGTCATTATGCACGAATATGCACGAAATTAACAAATTGCCGGGAACTTTGCGCTAGCATGTTCGTGTGAGTTATGAATACCCATAAGATAAAGAATAGATACAGTCAGTCACAAACATTTATATACACCAAAAGCACTCTTTGCCGTTTTTCAGAAAAGATTAAAAGAATTTATACTTATATCTTAATATAACCTGACATTTTTTTGGTATATTGATGTATTTCTAGAAAGAATTAAAGAGATATAAAAGTATTGTAACTTATAAAAGTTCTAGGATGCCATGTAATAAATTACAACCTTAAATTTTATCAATACAGAATCGATAAGATTGTAGGCCGTTAGTAATGTATATCAAGAAGATATACCTACGAGAGATTAATTTAATATTTAATATCTGTTTTTATGATTTCATGTAGGTATAACAGGCGTATATACTCTTTTGTGAGATTGTATTTTGTATTATTTTTTTACTTCCTGATCCAAATATGTATTTGGCTCTATTAATACAAAATTTAATTTGAAACAAAATTGCTGGAGCTAATGTCTTCATTTTAATGTAAAAAATGTATGTGTACTTTTGTTACTGACTGTACATCTTGTCAAAATGAAACACAAGAGAAGTATTAAGCGAAAGTTTAAAAATATGATATCATCATAAAATATTGTTTCTATTGTGACATAAAATAAGAAAAAGAGGAAATTGAGATTATTTCTTTATATATGGTTCAGGTCAACAAATTGCAACTGTATTTACCATTTTGGAGCAGTTTGGAGGAGTGTGCGGTTGAACGCGCGAACTCATAACGAAGATCAACAATCTACACTCTTCACGGAATAAAGGAAAAAAAAATAAGAAGAATCAGATGAAAAAGCACTTTTCGAGTTGAAGACACCAGTATTTAGTCTAATATTACGATAATGAAAAGATTGGATAACGAAATATGTACTTGGCATACAACTAAATTACGTTAAATGACAGCAGTGAAAGACGCCAGTATACTGAATAAGAACGCCGCGAAACGGCATCGACAAACATCAACGACAAACCACGAAGTTAGCCGACGATCGCCGAACATTTTCGGTCATCTGTGGGTAAGTTAGTTTAACTGCCCGAATAAACTTATAAATGAATAACATATGTAAATTAGATGCAATATTACATATAATTATTAATAAATCACAATATATATCTATCTAAATATTACTATTTAATTAAATTCTTTTATTTAATTAACTTATATACTATATACAATTAACATTATATTAATAAACATTTTAATATTATTAATACATAAATAAAATTCTTTTTTGTCAGATTCTCAGAACTATGATTTTAAGATGATTATATGTTATATATATATCTTATACGATATCCAAATAATGAATGTGAATGAAATTTGCTTATATAAGTTATTGATGACTCTAAACAGGTTTTTATAGCGTTATAATAAACCATTCTTTTCCATGCTAAAAATTCTATACTTATGATTTCCTTTCCATTTAGATCAATTATTTTCAAATGAAGCTATATATTACAAGGATCGCGTGTATTTGATTTGAGGAATAAAGAGACGCACTTTGAAGGAATAAAAAGATCATTATTTTCAATGTAGTGAATAGATCAGTATAATAAGTCAGGAACAGGATTTTCATTAGATATCATAAATAAAGTTCTTTTAAATTTAAAATTGCGTACCCATTATGGGAAACATAGGTTTCAAGTTATACAGTACGTATTTATTTATTTTTTAACGTTAATTTTTAATCATATATAAATACAATATCTATTAGTTTCACTTAATTTTTCTTAAATGTATTCTCGGAATTTTTAAGGATTTTCAAAGATAAATTAAAAGCAATCACGTATCTTCTTGCAACAGTAATTGCAACAGCTTCGTTTACATCATACATCTACATCAAAGAACGGGTGAAAATGTAAACTAATATTTGACCGATGTTAAAACAAGTTTATCGTCCTTTTAACGATTTGTAAACATTTTTAACACCTTAAATTTTGTAACTACGTATAAAAGACTCATCAAGCGGATAATAGGAAAACATATACAGTAACTATAAGTTGCAATAGAAAGTTAATTTATGATATAGAAATTTTCGAAAGCTTCATTCTGAAATACAAGGCTCATAAAGAAGTTATAGACACGAAATAATTTCCGCTAAAGAAAACTGGGGAGCAATATAGCTGGTAGGTAATTTTACTTATGGGCTTCTCCTCATGGCAAGCGTCCAGGATCATTTCCATCGAAGAGAAACGCGTCGCCCGCAGTCATGGTCAGGGTATCCCTAACCTACTTGTATTGCTACCGACTGATCTATTTAAAACCTGATCCCTACAGTGAAAATTCACTTTGAAATGAAACTGTTCACTTGTTTTGATATTACCCTCGTTTCGACCGACATCAGGCGTGTGACTAACATGTTGATAAATTACTGATCAAAAACAAATATAGTATACTCAGAATGGTTTCTATTCTCTTTCTGAAGTATGAGAATTTTACGTCATATTTATAATACCTCTCTTTTATATAATTGTCTAGAAAATTATCTGGATGATTATTTATAAACTTATTTATTATCTATCACTACTATTATTTAATTACTCATAGAAGTAAACATTACCTAAAAATCTGCCTACAGAGATTTTGGCGAACTTGTCCTTGATCGAAACAAAAACTCTTAACTGCGAGATTGATTTACAAGAAACCGTTCCAATATAAGGTACCTAAGCTTGATTTATCGCAGTTCGCAGGAATTCCGCCTGAAAAATCAATCGCCCCGAGGGAACGACAATTTTAGAATACATTCTTATACCGTTTTAAAGATATCCAATAATAACCATGGAAAAATATTTTAATCCCTAGATATAAAATTTACTTAGCTAAATATAACAATCATAAAGTTTCACGTAACTTATCCGCTTTTGTTCTCTACTATTTTACCCAACTTAGAGGATTATTATATTGACTACAAATTAAGTAAGCCAACAAAGAGCATATTCTGCAGGAGCAAAAGGGTTTCATAATATAGATGAAACAATTAATTAGTCGGCAATGCACATTGAAGAAGTGTGATGCGCGTAAAGATTAATTGCAAGAAATCGTACCGAGTTGTTAAGCCCATTACCTCGAGATATGAATGTCCTAGAATCTCAATTAATAACGTCATTCGTTTGTGCGCCGCCTTTTCGTTATAGAATTTCTGCGAATTTTCAATGGGAAGTTCTTATTTTCTTATTATTGCATTCCTTGTGTTCATAACAGATTATTCACGGTATCCTGTTATTACCTGGGAATCATTGACTGCACGCCGGTTTCTATACAAATTTATAAATATAGCAATGTCGGATGATTGGATCTAGGAAATTCTACGTTTTTTTTGGATAGTATTTTTATCACGGAATGATAAAAAATTGTAATATGGTAGAATTAAAGGAACAAAATAGAAGAATTAATTACAGAAGAATATTATAGATTTTACGATGAAATATTAATAATATCATATATGTAACATTGTAATCATGAAATCGTTAAATAAAAAAGGTACTGTTGATACTGATGTATGTCAACTCTAAGCTATCTCAGGTGATAAGGGAGATGAGCATATGATCAATAATTTGTAGAACTTTCGTAATTGTTAAAGAACAAAACGAATAGCAGCAAATAGGTGTGTGTAACATCATGGCAAATACATAATGCCATGTTGTTATCGTCGAAATAAGGAGAGTGAAGAAAGTTTCGTAACAATATTTTTTCAAGGTAGATTTTAAATCATGAAACATATAACCTGAATAAAATATAACTTAAACTTGCAAAATAAACCATCAAAAATTCCATTCGAGTTTTATTTCAACTTAAGATCCTTACTATAATTTAATGTTTTATTGAATTCGAACAATCTCTAATATTCCAGATATTCGAAACGAATATGTACGTGTAAAAGTAAAAACTAAGTCGATCACGTGCGTATCTATCTATAACTATGTATCAATATTTATTCTAAAGAATGTGCAAAAATATAAGAATAAAAAAATTGTGAATTCGCTGAATCACTTACAAGAACCGTACTCAGCTCGTCGACGGGTTTCCATGTTAATAAGCAGCACACTATTTAATCTAGGAATTCCAATAATTTAGCACCAATAACTCTTTAGAATTTCTTACCAGAAAGCACATACAAACGACACAAGAAAATTGTTTCCGCTCTTCGAGCGAGTGAAGAAGCACTTTCTTCGTCACTTGTTCAGATCTTTATCTAAATTCCCACTCGCGACTCGACTTTATCATGACATTAGTAAGCCATCAGATATCTGTTTGTTTATTTTCCTTGGCTTAATATCATTTGTTTCTGCAATTACAATAATTCTGTAATTTTACGAAACTGGGTTGTGCATTCATGTTCCTCGGCAGATAACTATGGAATATGAACGAAAACTGATTGCGTGCGTGAGACGGCGCTAACTGTATCACTGGATCGCTTCGATAAATTATATTTATCCTCCTCGGTTTAAACGACAATGTGCCCCCACTCGGGAGCGGGAATATAACATGGACACACCCTTTCACCCGAAGATGGGATGAACGATGGAAAATCACGGAAGAATAAAAGGATTGAACGAGAGGAATGCCAGATGTGCCCAATGTCGTTGAATGTTATTGTACATATATAGTATTTAACTAATCACGGTATAGTGTGAAGTATCCCGTTTCAGAGAGTTCGAGAGAAAGGTATACCTTTTAAGAACTAGACTTTCCTACCTTTCCATATTTCCTCCGGAACAATGTCGCCCAACGTTTAGTTTTCCGAAACTATCTTTTCCAATAATTTTCGCGTGATAAACTTTGAGATATAGTATGACTATGTTATGTGATATGCTGATGTGTAGATGTTGGATGGAATAGTGTGGAGATGTTGCTGGAAACATAGCTGAAATAATGTGGAGTGTTATTTTTGGTCTTATAACTGTATTTTGTGTCTTTTAAATTACTAAATATGCACTTCTTGTTTATGCTTGTTATGTAATATGTTTATATGTAGATCTTGGATGAAGAGATATGGACAGGTTACTGACTAGAGAATTAGTCGTGTTTGTGACTTTAGAATTATATTTGATGTTTTCTAAATTATTAAATAATTCATTGTTTATGGACGCCGAACTCTGTTATATTATGTATATGATATTATAATTATATTTAATATGTAAGATATATTGAATGAAATTATACGATGAGAAGCTATTGTTGATATTGATATTTATCAATTTTAGATGAAACATGGATCAAAAAGGAAATCAATATGACCATTGATTGATCAATTCTAGAGAAAGACATCATATTTATAATAAAGAGATGTTAAAATAAGTGCGAAGAATAAATCAATTTCATTCAAACTTTAAAATATATTAAATTTTTTAACAAAATTATTACAACTTTAACAAGATCAAAAAAGGTATCCAAATTTAGAATAAGCGCCGCTGCTTTGGGTCATTGGCTTTCAAGGTATAAACACAAACGTTCTCAGCTTTATTCCGTGTAGAACCTTGACTTAATTTTCTGCATTCAATGGTATGTACACACGGATTCCTTATGTAATTCAAAGTCAAGAAGATATGACTTCCTTCCAGACTAATTTTCTGCTTGGTAAATTTCCCGATAAAAATAATTATGCCAACAATTACTTAAAAACTCGAAAAAAGGTAAAATTATAATCCTTTTTATAATAATGAATTTTTCTAATAACGTATATGTAATAATGAATTGTAATGATAATATTCTATACTTATATCTATTATAAATGGAGAAATTGAAAAAACACATATTATGATATTATTTCTCATATAAACTTAAAGAATGTGTGAATGTTTATTCACTACTTTTGAAATAATGTAACAAAATATTCGATTGGACAAGTGAATGGATTAACATATTAATATCTTGAATAAACATGATACATCAATAGTGCAAGTGACGTAAATAAATGAAACTAATCGAATATAAAATGAACGCACTGAAAATTGAAATTTTAATAGATTCCAATATATTACTATACATTCATTTAAGGTGCCAGTTTATTTTCTATAATATTAAAATATCAAAAAAATTTGTATGAAATAATACTTTGAAAACTTCTATTTTCTCGAAAAGCTAGTTGAACAACATTTTTTTTTATATTTGCGATTTATCTTTCTTATATGCAAAATACGTATTTCCGGTACTATTTCTGAGATATGGAAATATTTATATATATAATAATATAATACATACGTAATATAATTTTATTATACTATATTAGCATTTTATACAATAAAAACATAACTACGTTTATATAATTCTTATTGTTAGAAATTATAAGTTACAAGTTACTGGTACTGATAAATTATCTTACTAGCAATAAAACAAATAAAGTTGTACAAATGTTATCTGTTTGATGTATGTAAATTAAAGGAAATGACTGTCATAAACAATTATTTAGAAAACTATTCATTAATAAAAATAGTATAATACTTAAAATATAATCGAATATGACAGCTAACTTGTAATTGATAGAATTTAATTGTAGTGCATGTATTATATGTATAGTATTGCACGTATACATATGTTTACTATATGTATTTATCGTATTTGTTGTAAAGAAAGTTAATTACTACTAATAACCAGTAACTTGTAACTTGTAATCTGTAAAATTTCACAAATGACATTATTGTGTAAGAAGCTTCAAAGTATAATCAACAGTATAATATAATTTTAAGAAGTCACTTACTTGACAAGACAGCGATCGAAAATGTTTAACCTCGATACTGGTGAATGTGTTCTATTATACGGTGTGTTTCCCTGTCGAAATTTATGCCGGCACGAAACGCCGATAATGTATCGTTTGAAACGAATCTGCATTCTTTGATGCAGGCGCGACCGAATGACTACAATTGCATGAATCACTTCCTCCACGCTAATTAACAAGAATACAGATATTTCAGATTGATAATATTA
This sequence comes from Bombus pyrosoma, assembly GCF_014825855.1. Taxonomy (NCBI): domain Eukaryota; kingdom Metazoa; phylum Arthropoda; class Insecta; order Hymenoptera; family Apidae; genus Bombus; species Bombus pyrosoma. The sequence continues at coordinate 8,770,535 of NC_057772.1, forward strand.
CATTTAATTGATGAAAATCCTCATAGGAAATGGTATATCACTTAACATTCTACGCCATAATAACTGGACGAATCCGATACGATGAGTCGAATCTGTGTACTTTGTCTCTGGTCGAACACGAGAGATCGATCGAGGTTGAATGCCGGTGATAGTCAATATTTCCGACAGGTAACTTCAAAACCCTTCGACAGATGGTGCGAACAGTGCTTTAAAATGGCGGCATGAAATTTAATTTCATTCTCCTCTCCACGATCGACAATTTGCTTATAATAGAATTTATGAATTTATATAAATAAATATGATGATTGCAAATCTAAGATTATCGAAAATTATGATGTTAATATACAGTGGCTGCAAAAAGTATTTGCACAGCACTGTATTTATTACTAATATTTACATGCTAATCAATTAGATCTAAGTACAGGGTTATCTATTATCCATTATCCAAATTTTAAATTACATCGTAAAAAAAAATGTTTAGATCGTTAGGTATAAAAAATATCGAACGAAGTAGAAGGAGTGTCGAATAATGCAAATAGTGTCATTGTACATATTTGATTATTTTTCAAGGAAACACCATGCGCATAGTGTTCGGTGACACCAAACTCCCCCTGTTATAGCCTATAACTAACTCTAGTTCTAGTAGCAGCTCACAGATGGCGCATGCCATGTTTTAATTGTAGTAGTAAGTCTACATGTAGCTATTTTCCAAGTTCTCGCGAGCGCGGGTTCTTAAGTGGATAATCCTCTATATTAAATTCCGTATTATTTAGTAATACTTTAGTAATATATTTCATATGACTATACAAATTTAATACTATGGAAATGAAATGTAGAATCTAATAACCAAATTACTTCATTAGAAAGTAAATTTTTGTAACCTCTGTATATTAATATATGATAGAAACACCCTAATCAAAGTAGTATAATACATGTTTATTATCGTTTAAATATCTATATTAATATATATTCATCAAATCTGAGCATTGAGAGGTTAGGTTCAAATTCATAAACACATTCATAGTACAATTGTTATGTCACATTCGTTGTTTTAATCTGTATAGTTAAGAGCACATAAAAATGGCATTTTAGCCAATCTTTTTACTGAATAGATGAAAATTTGCACATTCATGGTTTTTGATATAAGAAGGATGTCATATGTTTGGTAAATTTATGTAGCAATTATATAGAGTATCTAAAGTACCACAAAGCTGTTAATCAATATTATGATGCAGAGTTACTCACAAACTCGTGCGCATCTGAGATTGTCTAACTCAATGTTGCATCTTTCCCAATGTAAGCTGTAATCTGCAGAGGAGGAGGAGCTCATATTTCAGCACGTAGTTGATTATTCTTTTACTTCAACAAATAAAGACAGTCGAAATGACTTTTGATTATTTCACGTTTCTTTACGTTGTATATGAACGCACACAAGATAGACTATTGCTTCAATAATATAACTGGCCATATGTCGCGTCTCATCTGGCCAATTATTGAGAGAGGTATATTTTTAGAAAATTTCAAATATTAAATGCGAATGAGATATATATAGATAGTAGATATACAGTGGCTCACGAAAGTATTTTGACATTTACCATAGAAAACATTTATGTATCGTATATTGTATGCATTATATAAAACATTTTGAAATGTTTTAGTAAGAATTAATATTCAGGAGGGCTATCTTTTATGTGTTCAACAATTTATTATATGTTCAAAATGGCTGTTCATATTGTATAGTTAATTTATATAATTAATATTTGTATAGTTAATTTGTATAGTTAATATTTATTTATTTTATATAGATAATATCAAACGTACGCTTTACGAAATCAGTTTCGAGAAATGAGGGGGATAGCGACGGCCGATTAACGAAGCAAAATCCCGGTAGGTTAACGCAATGGTTTGTAAGCGGTGGGGTATCCCGTGACAAGGTAATACCGGTCATCGCGAACACAGCGCAGAACAGAACGGTACCATTCTTTGAGAGCCAGTCAGTGCGCAACATTCATTTTTAGTAGGGAATTGGCTCTCGAACTGGAGCGCGGTCGCAACGATCGCAAGAGACACCTGTTGCGCCATTAAGTAAGCCGGCAGCCGCGAAACACGAACGCAATAACGATGCGCTCTATTCGAATGTGTTTGCGCGCCAAGTGACAACGTGATTTGTTGACGATTTTCGTTCTATGTTTTGAAGAGAAAGGTTTTTTCAAAGAAGAGGTATACATTGTTTTCTTATCTCGGTAACGTTTCTCTTTTTCTTTCAATATTTTGAGGTGCATTTTAATGGTGGCTGTGAGATCAAACCGATCGAAGAGAATTTATTTGATTGCAACATCGATTTGCACCTAAGGAGAGAGTTGAATTTTTGTGGCTGTTGCATCGATTATATTCCTTAAAGGACACTTGTTATGTAATATCTTTTTAATACTGTTTTATTAGTATATAACTTATATATGAGAACAAGATAAAATTATAAATTAATATGAAAAATTAATATACAACTGTGTTATTGAAGTATTATATTAAATATCTTAGATGAACCGCTTGTAGTTCATTTCGAGTTTCAGCTAGTAACATTATACGGTTATTCCTCCAATGTAACAGTAATTTTTCACCGTCCACAATTAAATGTGTAACGCAATCGAGTTGCAAATTCAGGTGAACCTTCTTTCACTTCTCTACTTCTTTCTCTTTTTTGAATTCTAATTATATTAAGCAACATACTAATTTAATTAAAGAATATATTATGGTACGAAAGGGACAAGTATAATTTTTCTTTTTTATAAAACAAGTAATATCCGATCAGGTCATGTCTTATTTGCAAACACTATCGATTATATTAACAATTCATTTCATTTGCAGTTTGTGTCTACAAAGAAGAATAACTCAAACCAAGATGCAAACAACATTGTTTACATAATACATAATACAAATTTTAAGTACCTCTGAAATAACCATATACATGTATAAATTTTGTAAATCTATTTGTATAGATCTCTTATCACTTTACATGGATTTTATGAAAAAGACAGAAGAGTTATACACATTCGACCTTAACAACCACAACTCTACAACACCTTGGAGACACATTCTTGTTGAAATGCAATCCCGTCGTCATGCGCATAATAATGAATCGATTACCATGTAGTAATGAACGTGATATCTATTACATTAAATCGATATGATTCACTCTTACTTCTATAGTGGCTATAGTTCAAAATATTTGAACATTTATTACAGAAAATTTTTATATATGCATTATGCATGTTACGTAATACATTTTGAAATTTCATTGGCATTCTAATAAGGCACAACTATCATGATTATATTGATAGAATTAGAAGTTAATCTAAAAATGTATATAGAAATCGGAGAACATTTACTGCAAACATATATCTAGTAAAAAAATAAAATATAACAATTTCATATAAATATATAATTAGTTGTAAATATTGTAGATTATTAATGTAATGAATAATTGATCGTTCGAATACTTTGGTAATCTTTACTATATACTTGCAATAAATACCAACATATATATAACTTCTACATATGTACATATACAGATTATATGATAAACGCAATATATTCAAAAATGTTTTTAGAAGTGTGAATCAAGGTAGTTTGTGAATCACTGTACATCATACATGCTATCAAAAATTTTGTATCTGACCACTGCCTGTTCCTAACAGAGATTAAAACTCATTAGAAGAAAGTCTTGCGTGACACCTTGTGACTTAAATTCTATATATTTTGTTGCTGAGACAGAAATAAACGAGGTAAACGACAGGTAACGGTAGCAGAAGGCAGAGAACGCATTATCGCAAATCAGGGTGAAAGAGCTAGAACGGAAGCTTCAAAAACCGCCAAAAGACGTACAAAAAGGACACAAGGATGTTGAAAGTAGTGGGATTGGAGGATAACCAGCGATTTGCATTGATGAAAGTAAGTCAACCATTCAATTGGAAGAAAGGTACGACCACAGGGTCGAGGTTAATAATATGTCACTCTCGAAAAGAACATTATAAACGTGTCTGGCGAATATTTTACTAACGTTCTGGAATCTTGTGATTGAGCAGTTTATTTAATTTGATCTTTGTTTGTTGATTTCAATATACGAAACATATCGTAACGTGATTTTTTTGTATATTTCTATCATTATCAATTATCTGTCAAACTTATTACGTATTTCGAAACGAACCAACGAAACATATGAACATATATTTCAACAATAATTTATTCGATATCAAATAGAGTCAAGTCTTGCTTTTGTCGACTTCTTATTTTTACATACTACTCCAAACAAATTATTGCCTAGATACTTCGTACATATTATTGAATGCTTCTTGAAATGCACAATAAATTGATAATAATAAAGATATATAATTGAGTTTAAAAAATGCGTGGATGCTGGAACTTCCATAAGTAAAAGTGCAAGAAAAGATTCTAACATTCTGTTAAGTTTCTTCCATCAAATCAAATAACTTTCATCTGAATATTTTTTCGCATTTCTGGTAGTCAAAGAAATATCAGCGTATGTACACTCAAATCGGATACACTGGTAGAATGTTACAATAATAAGGAAAATTAACGACAAACTACAGTTTCTTAAACTAAAATGATTAGAGTGTCTTAATTATTTAAATGTTACGTTGTTAACTGGCAGCAAAAATTTTCTGCAAGATCACCCTACATACATGAAACAGATACAGAGACGGGAAACAAATGTCGGTTCAGCCCTTATCGTGATTCAAATAAAAAAGATTGAAATTGAATGAGTAATTATCACAGCTACTTTAAATACAGCTGATACCGTATGCAAACTTTGAAACCGAATAAACAGAGAAGTGTTAAATTACATACGTGATCACAGAATATACTATTAATACACAACTAATTTGAATAGACAATCAGAAGTAATAAAAAATCACACGATTCACGTAATAAAATTTTTACACTTCAGAAACATTCTATAAATGAAAGGATAAAAAGACAATCATTAGACATGTAAATTCTTGACTAGACCAAATGAGATTACTTAGTACACAGGAAATACTTAATGTTGAAATAATGTATCCTTCATTGATATGCAATAAACATCAGAAACGTAGTAAATTTAACTTGACCTCGTCATTTTCATAAAGAAACTCGGAAATATAAAGTATGATACTTTCTGCTCTAAAGATTTATTTAAAATGAAGCTACTAAAGACTTATAATATTTAGCAATATAATTAGTGTAAGTAGATACAGGATAAATCATTTGGAGTGATATAATTATCTCCTAAACCATTCGTTATGCAAACAAATATTAAAACGTACTCTGTTTCGAGGGAGACATCTCCTGATGATCATAAATCTTATCTAGGTGGACGTGCCTTTGAGATGTCAAGCTTTTTTAAATGGTACTATGTATACATTTTTATTCAGATAAGCGCGTGTCCCATTTCGTGACGAACTCAACTCACAATATGTTGATGCTTCAAGGTCATTCAAGGTCACTTACTGTCGTTCAAAATTTATCTTTACTCGGTTCGACAATTCTAAATCACACTAAGGATCGTAAATTATCATTACCTTTATTTACAAACAGAGGATATCTGCTGCTACGCCTGATACTTAGATATCCTCAGTTACCGGTACAGTTGCTTCGAAGAAATCAATATTATTGTGACTAACAGACTTCATTTTGGTATCAATTCAATTTACGATGGTTCATTATATATACAACGAAATTGTCGATATGATTTGAGTCGTTAGAGAATGTCGAGTGAGATTGTTCGAATTATTTCTGCAACATTGGAGAGGGTGAAACTATTTTTTAGAGATAGAGCAAATCAGTACATTGATGTCCGAGGTCATTTCGAATACCGATAATAAATAACAATTTCTGGACGTTTAAGGAAGGCAAGTTTGAACGGCAGTAAACTACCTTAAATGAGCTCGGAGTGCAAACATATCTAGATCAATGAATTCATCACGGAACGGACTACACGTCCATATAAACAAAAACATGTAGTTCCACTTAAAAAAGAAGAAGAAAAGAATTTAAAGAAGCAAGTCACCTGGAAATCTCGAAGGCACGTCCATCTAGATAACGTCCGAAACTGTAGCGTAACATTCGCAATTTTCAGAATTCTTCATAGCCTATCTTATATCTTATATCGCCAAACTTAAATTTATAGCTATCGATAGCCGAACGCGATGACTCTGAAGAAGCCTTGATAAACTTGACACGTATCGTTACTTCTATAAAAGACGTGACGTTAACAGATGGATATATTTTTTAATGTTCATCTTCTACAATGATTCTATAAAGAATATATTTATGTATCTATGTAGAATAGGTCATGAAAATTGAACACATTTGAACATTGAACAGAAAAGTTGTATAAATTCATTATACGTATTACACAAAACTATTTGAAGTTTCATGAACGTTACAGTGAGACACGATTACCATGATTATGTTGGTAAAATTTGAAATGAATCAGGAAATGTATATCCATGGAAATTGTAATACAAGATATTTCTTATAGACATAATTTGTAAACAAACATGTTTAGCAGAGGTTTTTTAAAGTATTTGAACAGCCATTCCATTAATAGGCAACAGTATTTAATCATCGTTAGCATTAATTATATGTTTAAGACCATTATTCATATTGCATACTAATTTCTTATTAAATACATATTTGCACTAAATGTCTTATAACTTCTATATAGATTTTTAGATTGGCTTCAAATACCAATAACGATGATAGCTGTGCTTCATTAAATAAAATTTCAAAATGTTTCATGTAACACCCATACTATATAAAAGCATTCTATAATAAGCATCCAAATACTTTCACGAATCAGTGTATATACCAACACTAATTATGTTGCTAAATTTTACAAATCTCTACTAACTTCATTCTATATCTACGATATCTTCATTCTCATATTCTGACCATTCTACTTTGTGACATGATTTCTTTGTCTTTTTTCCAGTCATTCACGCAATGACACCTGTTATCATGCAAATCTGTTCGACATGGAAGTATCCTTCTATCAGCGGATCATCATCATAATCGACTATGAACATCTGCTTCCTATCCCTTTAAAACTTTCATTTCACACTGCCGGCAGTGAGCACGCTTTTTATCATCGCTTTCGTCGCTCGCAAATGTGTCATTATCCGATGGATTTCACCCGATGAAAACTACTTTATCGCAGGACGTGGACCGTGCATACACCTCTTCTGTCTTTGTTCGTCGATTTCTTTTTTGAGAGTCGCTAAATCCATCCGTAGAGTTTAAATAACTCTTCCTTGTGAAAGACTATTCTTTCTATACCTGTTTCTTGTGTATATAATGTTTTTTGTAAACGAACGTCAGGATGATCGAAAGTGAACGGTTCCCTCGCGTAAAACGGCACTTTCTTTACCCTGCTGTTCACCTATACATACTGACATATGATCTTTCAACGTGACGCTGATACTATTGAAGATTAAACACACACATTTGTACATCTCCGCATGTCCATTAGCCTCCTTATACACGATTCTGTGCGCATAAATCGGTTTCATCAGGTACTCGAATTGTGCTACATTAAGGATGTGACTAGCGTATTAAGTTTGATGTTTCATCAATCGATTAGATTACACGATATTTCCTATAAATTCTGTTTAGTTAATGAACAAGGAAATTTTGCAAAAGATATTATGTAGTATAAGGTAAAGGGTTAATACCTATATATGTAGTATAATAATTAAAGATTGACCAGTATTAATAAATTGGTGGATAATATTTTTTCGTCAGTCAATTAAGTTACGTGATAGTTCCTTCGTATATTTTATTTCATATATGAAATTGTAATAAAGATAGTGGGAGAAAGACAAAAGATAATAATTTTTCATTTTTCGTAATAGTGACAGCAAATTTTTATCATTAGTAGATTACGAGTTTTTACACAAATTCATATTTTTATGAATACTACTAAGATAAAAACTGAATATAATTTGTTTCAATCTCTAAATATCATGGCGATAATTTTACATTGAAATTTAATATATGCAAAGATATACAAAATATTCGAAATAAGATATTCGTTATAATATTTAGAAAGTTAAATACATAAATTTGGGCATAAAAAGATATCTATCTTCGTGAATATTCATAATGTAATTATTATTATTGAATGATAAGTTATACAATGTTTGTATACTTTGTTTTATAATTTCTTAGCTTAAATTTTGTGAAAGAATAACTCCAATTCAATTTTACTTAACAAGTACCTGCCAATATCAAGCCTTAGACAGAGTTTCGCCTGATGTTCGATTTAAGCTAACTGATTTAAGCTAATGTTCGGAACTAACCAATTTCGCGAATCGTGACCGGCAAACGAAGATCTTAGAAAATCTTGCAATTATGGCAATTGAGCTACGCGGTCTCTATAAAACGTGTATGAGTCTGCTATGTGCGGAAGAAGTTTCTAGAAAAAAGCTAAATTAACATAGAAATAATTAACGTAATACATATACTCACCTATATATTTTTTACTTTTCTTTTTTGTTTTATTGTCATTGATTAACGAGGAAGCAGAAAGCATATACGTCCTTCTATGATATATTCGATTAATCGTAATATTATTACATTAATTCATTTTCAAACTGAAGTGATACAATTTACAATGTGTTCGAGAAAAAAGAATAATCAGAATAGGAGTTGAATTTTTATCATAATCGATATTAGGAGAAATTTTTCTAAAATTTACTCCACAAGTATTTGCAAATAAAATTAAACTTAATTAAAAAACAGAATTCCAAATGATGCAATTTTCAATATGACAGAAAAAATATATATTTAGAATAGAATTTGAATTCTTACCATAATTAATATTGCAAAATTCATTCGAATTTTTTAAAATAAATTCAGCATGCAAAACAGAGTTTCAATTACAAGCACAGATTCCATACACGTCGTGTATCGGTGACCCGTATTTTGATTATTGGTAACAGGATTGAGTTAACCTGCTGAAAAATCTACGTGAAAGTAAATAAGTGCAGGTGGTTTTGTGTGAAACAAAGTTGTTTAAGATTTTTGCGCTGACCGTAAAATTGTTGGTGCACTTCCCAGAAAAACGATTTGCTTTCACTGCAAATCATAGATGAAAGGCGTGCTAGCAAATTTTCAATATAACCAATCCTTCCTGCTAAAAGATGGATACAGTATGGCTATAAATGTTATAGAAATACGTATTTTATAAGTTATAGTGTAAGATTATAGTATGATATAAGCAATGGCATAATTACATGGCATAGCTTTTACTGTTTTTCGCTCCAATTTATATAAGTACTATATTATTTCAGTTTCCTAACACTGTGTCATTATACTTTTGTTATACAACTATGTAGAAAGATGTAGGTTCATCATCATACTTTTGCTAAACCTAGCTACATAAAAGTTTTATCACGAATCTTAGTAAAAATACATAAAAAATTAATTAATTTTTCATAATCATTTCTGTTTTCATTTGAATTCTATGGAATTTGGAAAAATTGAAGTATTTATAGCATTACGAAAGCCATTTGTTTCTTTAAACCATAAAAATCTTTTTTATGTCTCACATTTCTTTAAAAATATCTATTATTTTAATGCACCTTTTGATAAGACACTTGTGTAAATTATTTGCATTTACATCTATTATCAATATCACGAATATATTTACAAGTTCATTACTTTCACGCATCGTTCTATTACCTCGTCCTTATATTTTGATATAATAATTCTGGATTATTTCTTTACTTCTTTCTGTGGCAACCATAAACTCGCATAGTCTCGAATTTTCTTTCTTTTTGTTATTTCGTGTATGATACGTGAATTCTAAATTTTATTACATAATCAGCTAATTTATACGAACTTCTGATTTCAGTTTAGGCGGACAGTTCAAGATATTCTGAAACAACCGCATCATGACGATAACTTTCTACTACGTTGGCTTCGAGGTATGAACTCTTGTAATTTGTTGTAACCGTCCGTACGGTTTCCCAACATTGCATGCGTCAAACGTGCCCCGAAGAAAATTTCAATCAATATCACGACAAATCGCAACTTGGACCTTTATGTTCATTTATTTCATTGTAATCGGCGACGTTTCTTGGCGATTATTGCTTTTACGATATGTATACAGTCATCTTTAATGTCCCACCTGTTTGGCTGGTTCAAAGACGGCAGGCACAGTCATTATAGAACTTAATCCCTTAGATTATACAAAATAAGACATTGTTTGGAAATCCTTATGTACAGTGACTCATAAAAATATTTAAATACTTATCGTAAAGAATTTTTATGTACAATGGCTCCAAAAGTATTTGCAAATACCCTTACTTTCCAATGAAGCATTTTCTCATAAGACTCTACGATTCATTTCCCTGGTATGAAATTTTTCTAATCATAAGAAAAAATTACTAAATGGTACGAAATATACTTGATCTTAATTAATTAATATGTAAATGCTATAATAAATACAGTGATGTACAAATACTCTTTTCAGCCACAGTATATATTGTATGTATACAAAATTTGGAAAATACGATTGTTATGATTACACCGAACACTCAAATTTGAAACAAATCTGAGAATATATATAGAAGTTACAAATAGTTACAGATAGATTAAAGATATTTCGATACCGTAACTATGCATTTAATAAAGAATTAGTATATAACATAAATACTAGTCTTAAACATGTAATTAGTGCTAAAGATGGTCCCACTGAATAACGTGGCGTATTAATATGACGAGTAATTGACTATTCAGATATTTTCATGAGCCACTGTGTGTAATTGTGAATCACAATTCGGTAGATGTGAATTCTCTCAAAAGATGTTTTGGTCCCTGAACAAAGCCTCGTAAAAGAAAGAATCTAACATTCACTACGTAGTATCTTCAAATTAAGTGTAATTTGCAATGAGATACACGTGATAAGAAATTAATAACTGGTTGAACACTAATAACACAAATGGAATATATTTCATATACTACTCAAAAGATTGTTATATAAAATAATTTAAAAAATAAAAAATTATAAATAAATATAAATTGATATATAAAGATTCTTTAATATCCATTCAGTACAGTGAAAGAAATGTATTTTCATGAGATCATTGAATAAAATTAGAAAATAGAAAATTTACAAAGGAGAGAAAAAAGTTTTTTGTTTAAATATTTTCTGCGAAATTAGGAAATTTAATTTTAATGGTATAAAAAGATATATAATAAAGAAACATAAAATTTTAATTAGTATTAAATTTGTTAATTTTCTAATTTCATTTGAATTATAAACATGTAATGTAAAATTAAATATTTCTCGACTCTAAAATAGAAATTAAAAAATATATATGATTTTTAGCAAGAAAATGGGACTCGGCTGCTGCGGAGAAGATGTTACGTGAGGTATGGATATTTTCACCTATAATTACTGACACAAACCCATCTATTCATTTCCCTATTTCTCCCTTTCTTTTATTATTTAGTTTCATAGAAACCGAATAATAAATTCCTTCGCTGTAGAAAAAGTCTTTTCGAAAGGGGGACAACTTCGTTCAAACTTATATTAAACTTTCACATATCTCATATTGCGCCGGTTGCATTATACGTACGAATTATACAATGTAACCATATTATTATTAATCACATAACTAACAGATTTATAGGACTTTATTTAATTAATTTCAAAATTCCATTATCCATGTATTAATTGAATTTTTCCTATTTTATTGTATTCTTATTATTGTGTATCTCTATAATGAAATGTAATACATATTGTCAATCGGATTGACTCACATTGATATAAATATTTCGATAAATTTTTGCTTGATTAAAGAAAAACTGTGAAAGATATTACATGAAGAAAAATTCTAATAGCATGTATAAAAATGAAGTTCCTCGCGACTGTCTAACGGTATTGCCATGTAAAATTGTGCAGTAGAGAATGTAAGACCAGGCCACCATTTACTTTGCAAGGTATATACAGTGGAAAATTATCAATCTTGTTGAGCGACTGGCAATGTGTTAGACACTAATGACACCGATCCTAATGAATTCATTAACTGTTTGTAGTCTTATTTCAAACTGTAATACAGTTGAGGTCAACATCAATTATTTAGTATTTAGTATCGAAACATATTGACTAAATATACAATTTCTGCTTTAGATAGATTTGATAGTACTGGTATTAATAAAAACGGAAGTGTGTGTGCTAGTGATGGCACAACTGAACATTGGTATTAATAAAAACAAATCAAAGTACAAAGTATAAAGATACGTTGTTATTGGCAACAAAGATACAGAAATATATCCAAATAATACATCACTTCTGAAAATAGTTTATTGAATATGAATCAGATCAAACAAAATGTTATTATTTATGAAAATATGAAAATATATATTCTACCCATGAATTCTTAAAAATAGCTTATTGAGTATGAACCAGTCGAAGCAAAATATTAAAGATTATTCGAGCCACAAACGGTTAACAAAAATGAATGAAGAAAGAATCATTTACATCAGAGAGAAAACTTTTTCATGCTAAAAATAAGGATATATAGTTTCGAATTCATACGCATTCCTGGGTATACTGTTATCTAGAAATCTACGTCTTTGGGCATAATTGCGATAAGTTGCATACTCAACGTTAGCATCATCACCTTTCGCGCTTGATGCTCTATAGCTCTAGCCATGAATTTAACCGAGAAAGCCTGAAGAAACACGTTCCACGATCTTTTGAATTTTCACTGACTTGTAGATCGTCTACGAAGCGTTAACGAAGTATACTCTCTCTATGGTCTAGTGGCCAACAGAAGGAAAAAAACAATTCTTCTACACAATATGCACTTTTCATTGCTTCAGATGCTTCGCAGTATAGTATTTCTGAATTCTTTTCGCTGTATTCGCAGTTAATTAATTATTAAAATTAGTTTAATTAATGAGCGAAATGCGAGCAATACGTTATTTATTAAAGAGACGTTTGAATTTATTTATATTAATTTATTTTTTATATTATTATAGAAGTTTTATATTTTATACATATTAAAATATTAAAAAATTTTATTATTTTACTGTGAAAAATATACGAAAAAAGACTGATTAATTTTGAAATTTAATACTTGAAAGTAGCTTTATCCATTTTCTTTAAATTGAACTTGTACCATATTTAAACTTATATTCACATATATGTCGGGTTAGCGTTGGAATTTCGGGCGTTTGACGAATCTTCACTCGAATTGAACATCGTGGTTATGTATTCTAGCTGATCGTTATTTGTACAGATGTGATGATTACAAGAGGTTACAAGTAATAGCGGCAATCGGGCAAACGAGATGTTGATGACAATGAATTTAGGTTCGGTAACGAATCCACGGCCAACGGGATGACGACTGCAATGTGATACACGATCCTGGAGTGACTCAAAGTACAAGTAGTACTTCTCTCCATAATCTTTCTCGCAGTCCAAATGGAACTGCCTTTACATGGTCCTCTCTCCACCTCTCGGATCAATCTTTGTTTTTAAGGAGAGCTATATAATTATTTCATACTTCTGTTAGGTACACGTGCCTCCCGTGACCGTGGCTACGTGACCCATTATATCACTTACAGCCCAAGCCCATCGTCATAAATCTTGAGCACCCATAATCGGATTTAAGAACATTGCAATTATTTCTTAGTTTTATTACTTAAGTGTAGTTATAATAAAGGTCTAACCTAGGGTATAGGGTGTTTTCCCAAACATTCCAAAAGAAAGGCCCCGATGTCCTTCCATCATGTATATATGAAAAGAATACTTGTTCATGAAACCAGGAAAAATTGGTAAGTTCTACAGCTCACACTTCAAGCTGATGAGCAAAGAGAGAGCAGAATAACTGTTTGTAATGCAAATAACTGCAATATTTCATACCTGCTTGTATATTGATGAACCTACTTTTGTACAGATTTCTTTTTATATTCATATATATCGTTACAATATTATAGTTGAAAAATATAAAATTATCATTAACAAATTAGCGAAGAAAGTATATTTCATTTAATAATTAAATTAAAGTTTAACGTTATTAATAGTAAATTTAATAACTTAAATTCTCTTACGCGAAGATGGTGATTGTAATTTTTTGTTTTGTGCCTGCATCGGTTTATAAAACGTTGGAGAACTTGATACACGATTCGATGCTTGTAACGCTACCCATATTGTGCCATTATCGATTTCCATATTTAACGACGTTTAAAAATGCGAAACGATCCTAATATCTCAATGCGTACTACTTTCTTCCTTCGAATAGAATTGATTTATTGATATTGCAATATGTTAGCTGTAACTATAATCTCTTTCTCCCCTTAAGGCAGACTAGAAATTAAATTTCTCAATTCCGTGTCTTGATTATCCGCTTAATTCTTACGTATTAAGAGAACGTTTATAGAAACAGAAATTTTCTTTGAACTATACGGGATGTATGTATCTGTGCATCTCTGGTAATAATCGTTCATGGTACTGGTGTTCCCTAAAGCTTCAATCATTCGCTGAATCTTTTATTTCTATGTATGTAGAAAGTCATCAATTCGATTATTATCTTCAATTCTCTATAAAATTAATAAAAAGAAATAATTCATATGAACATATTTAGTGTTTCTTGCAAGACATTATTTTGATAATTCTAGTCGTAGTGTTTTTAGTCTAAAATTATATTTTCGGAGTATATGTTGAAAATTATAATTTTAACCTTATAGATTTCTCTGTCATAATATTCTGCATTAAATTACATTACATCATTATACACAGTACTATATACAGCTTAATAGTTTTTAGGATTTGAAATTCACAAGGTATGAATATATTATTTATATGAACATCTTTTACCTACTTTATTATTAATGCATGTACATTATATTTATAATACTTTCAAGCTAAAGATGAATTACTTTGTAGTCTATGGAGTGGCGAAAACAATGGGAAGTTGACAAATTAGCCGAATGGGATCCTCCTCAAATTTTGAATGACTATCTACCTCACGGTTTATGCGGTTTCGATAAAGACGGTGCCCCAGGTAAATTGTAGAACATATGCTCACCATAGCCGTAATTGAGGATGACACAGGATGAAATCAATAATTCCAATATTTTTGCAGTGATTGTAGTGTATTTCGACGCATTTGATATTTATGGTATTTTGCACGTAGTCTCGAGAAGGGATATGATAAAGGTGACCATAAAACGTCTCGAAGAATACTTAAAATTATGTAGAGAACAAATGTTAAAACACGGTCCAGCAGCTGGTCAGGTGGTCGTAATTTTTGATATGCAGGGTTTTAACTTGAAACAATATCTCTGGAGACCAGGTAAAATTTATGTATATCGACCATGATTACATAACTTCCTCAGAGTATATTTTGTTCAACTCTTTGAAGTATAATTGCTAGTCGTTTCGTAACGTTTTTTCGTTAATTATATATGCTCGTGGCCCATAAAAACAAGGTAACCAATGAAATGCTTATATAAATTGAAAGAGTCATCTGTTCAATGAATTTGTAAGAAACGATCGATTAGTGATGTAATTTTTCCTAAAACGAAGCTGCTTTTTTATCACCCAATTAAATTAGTTTATTGTGATAAATATTAATTCATAATTCTATTTTCCAGCTGGAGAAGTTGTCATTACTTTAATCCAAATGTATGAGGCTAATTACCCAGAGATTTTAAAGACCTGTTACATAATTAATGGTACACTTTTCATATTACAGATAATCATATAATAAAATGATTGATGGTTTATATCTCGTATTCTTTTGTAGCTCCAAAGGTATTTGCTTTCGCATTTTCGGTGGCGAAAAAGTTTATGAACGAGTATACCTTATCAAAGATTCAAATATACAAATCGGATCCTGCGAGATGGCAGACAGCGATATTCAGTAACATTGACAGAGATCAAGTGCCTGCTTTCCTTGGAGGCACCCTTAAAGATCCTGATGGCAACCCAAAGCTTGGGACCAAGGTAAAGAAAAGGGAAACTAAGAAAAAGAAATTTATATTGTTTCAAAATTTGGACAAATTTCTTGATAAGTAAAATACGATGGTATTAAAATTTTTCTTATGTTCAGATTTGTCTTGGTGGCAAAGTCCCTAAAGAAATGTATGTAAATAACACAGAGAAAGATAAGGAGAACTTTACAACAGTTACAATTAAGAAAGGTGGGAAACTAGAGCTTGATATCCCAGCGTCTGAAATGGGATCTCTGTTAAGGTATAAAAAATTCATAAACTGATTATGACATGATATAATTCTATATTTATTAATCGTGAATGGTTTGGAATTGTGTAGCTGGGAATTTCGTACCGAGAATCATGACATTAGATTTGGTATTGTGAAGAAAGATTATAATGGAATACAGAAAGAAGTGATACCAATGCGACGAGTAGCAGCCCATCAATTAGATGAGATTGGAATTTTGACCTGTGAAGTACCTTCTATATGTGAGTAGACATTGTATAAACAATTGCATCATAAAAATATCAGATACTTTATCAATAAATTTATCTGTTGTAGATTCCATTATTTTTGATAACACTTATAGCATAATAAGAAATAAAAAAATCCATTACTCCGTGAAAGTTATACCACCATCAGGATCACAAGAAATAACACCAACAACTTTATAATTAATATACTTAGAATAATAATATATTATAGAAAATATTCTCTCTGAAAAATACATTCCATACATTGTAATTAATATTAAAAGAAACCAATGCTTTTATGTTATTGCTAATCTTTTTCTTTTTCAATTGTTTATATGTAAGAAACAAAAGTTACTTTATACAATTCCTACAGATTTTATAAAAATTCACCTTTATATCTAAAAATTTATCCACATGCTTAGTTACAAAATGTAGTTCTTGTTTTATTTGTGATAATTATAATGATATTATTATATATATTTATGGTATATATATATATATTTGTGGTAATTGTATATGTTGAGATGATTTGTAGAAAAAAAGGAAAGGAGGAATTCTTATAAGAAGACATATGTCAGTAATTCGACTAAAGTAAGATACTATTACAATACGATTACAAGATAGTTCTATATCTCCTAATTTTGTAAGAGATCACTCTGAGTACAAAATTGACTGTTTACTATATTACTTATAAAAAAATAACATTTAGTAAAAAATTCATTGTTTAGTGACTTACAGAGCTGCTCATCTTAAGTTTCACTGCTGTAGCATACGAAAGTGAATTATTTAGTCATCTTCATCAGTAAGTAACATTTCAATCAAGTCAATCTTTTGACATTGATCACCTTCTAGACGTTTTTGTGTATTCCATTTTGCTAAGGTTGGCAGTACTCTTAACTTTGTAACAGAGTTTGTTCGAAATGGACAATTCAAATCCTTCCAACTAAAAGATAGAAATATTTCAGACTAAATCTAAAAAAATAAGTACACACCAACATATATATTTTATTCTATTAGGCCACCTACAATGGCCGATCTCCAACTTCAACTTCAACCAAGTGTACTGATTCTGGAGCTCTTTTAAACCCATCTTCTATGAAAGGTTCCGCTGTAATAAGAATAAAATGTTTTATATTTATATAGATTACTAACTTATTAATATGGTATATTATAAGGTATATATTTTGCAGTATTTAAAAAAAGCGTTTCTTAATCTATCATGTAATTATACTAAAACAAACATGTAACATGGAAAGATACTGATTCTAAGTGGTTTTATGGAAAGGAAGCAATGTATCATAAAATTAAGGTTATATATAAAACAAATGACTACGGTACAGCAATTATACCTTCTACGCAGTCTGGGCACCAACTTTTGCCATTAGGAAGTTTTTTACCACTATAAAGTACGTAGACTGATTCATTAGATACGAAATTTTTCATAAATTTGACAAAATTCTCGTATCCCTCTACGTGGTGTCGTAAAACCATCTTCTATTTTTTCTTTTTAAATGGCAAAACACAATGATATTAAAACTTAACGAGTACTTTTTTATTCTATGGGTTGCAATATATTACTGCGCAGCAGCCTCTCATCAAATGTAAAATGGTGACACCTTTTGCACGAGATATTTTCAGCTGATATTAATCCAATTGATAAGAGACGGTTCGTTCCGATTAATAAAAATGAAAGTAATTAATATTTCAATCAATACACATTTACCTTCAAGTTATATTATGATTTATAAAATTTTATAATTGAAAGATAAATATTAATCCAACAAGTATCTTTCCAATAAGTAATAATGTCAATATTCTATGCCTTATGCCTATACTATCGTACACACATATTATATACATAATATATACATAATTGACCGTTTAAATACCTTTACATACTTTTACATTACATATGTACACTTGATATATATTTGTAAACTGAATGTATATATACTAAATACTATATAATTTTTATATACTACATCATCAAATTCGTTTCAAATTTCATTCATAATCATATTAGTTGAACTTCATTACAAAACTAATGAAATTTTTAAATGTTTGAAAACAGATAAATTAACAAACAATATATTTATCAAAGCTTTCTATAAGCGTTTGAATACTTTCGTAAACAACTGTATCTTCTATACGTATACTAATATGTTCATATTTTCATGCATTGAATGTTTCAATCACCTCCTATGTTTTATGTGTGTTTGTAATTCGTATAACGCACAACTTTAAAAATCTGTTGTAGATTGTCGACTTTTATAATTAGTAACATAACGATATTTAAACGAACCGCGGAAGATTCCACCGTGAAGATTTGGCAATAGCGTCGTAGAATTCCGTAGTTGCAATTGCTTGCAGAATTTTGAATGTGATCGCCCGATTGGTCGAGCCGTACACACTCCCACTTTGATAACATGCCGATGACGAGGTTCCACAACCAATCGGAGTGCACGTAAGGCCGAGGGTGTTTGGTATGCTCTCGGGACAGGGCAGCTTGTTCATAGTTATTCAAGGTTTTGATCGTCTAACAATATTGTTGTGCTATCGTTGTCTGTTACAAAAGAAATAATTCGCCTTCGACGGCCGCGAAATCTTGTTGGATTTAATTTAGCCGCGCATAGAATGGCAGCAGTTTTTGATATCGAATTGCACGATGCGGACACGGTAAATAGGGACGAGTCTGATGATGATGTTATCGAGATTGGCGAGGTAATTCTCCATCTGCACACGACCACTCCAGATTTCCTTATCGTCATTTTCTTTTCACGTACCATAACATTGTCCTATACGTTTTTCTTTTCACGTAGGAAGAGTACGATGCAAATCCAAACGTGAATGAGATAACCGAGTAAGTAAGCTTGTCCTTTACGCTTCGTATATATGCATTACATATCTATCTATCGTGCCTGAAAGTTTTCCTCATGGTGCTGACAATTTTTTTTCACATTGCCTGCTAGATCGGAAGGTGTCGAAACAGTACCTATATCGGAACAGAATGTAAATCGTGGACGGGAAAGAGCTGGACCGCAGGATTTCGAACTTTGTAAAGTTATCGGGAAGGGTGGTTATGGCAAGGTCTTTCAAGTGCGTAAAATTACGGGTAATGACAGTGGCACAATTTTCGCGATGAAGGTAGGAAAATTTTGGTTTCTCCCTTTCCTGTTTATGTATTGGATATCTTATCGATGTCATACGATACTCATGGAATAATATTTTTATTAAGATATCGATCTCGTTTCGCGAAAAATTTTAATTCATTGTTTTTCCCACTTATATAAGTTCTTTGTCTTCCTATGTTTTCCATGAGATTTTTGCATAATTATAATTTTTTTTATATATGTATTTTTTTTAAATATGAATTGCTTTGAAAGAGTAGAGTTGTGATAAATAATTGAATTTGTATTTTTGAATTTTTATGAACTTTATTAAGAAAAATGTCTATTTATTGGAAATGTATATCTATTCTGGAAATAGTTATGTGTTTAAATATAAAGTAATAGCTTATATGTAAATTGTTTATTTTATGAAGCTAAGAAAAAACTATAGTTCATATATATTGATTTTTTATTCAATATTATGTATATGCTCAGTGTTAATTTTACCTCCAC
The DNA here is from genome assembly GCF_014825855.1 of Bombus pyrosoma. Taxonomy (NCBI): domain Eukaryota; kingdom Metazoa; phylum Arthropoda; class Insecta; order Hymenoptera; family Apidae; genus Bombus; species Bombus pyrosoma. The sequence continues at coordinate 8,790,643 of NC_057772.1, forward strand.
TTCATTTTAAACACGTTTATTTAAAAAATAGGTCCTGCGTAAAGCTTCAATTATAAGGAATCAAAAAGATACTGCACATACTAAGGCTGAAAGAAATATTTTAGAAGCTGTAAAGGTAGGTCAGAACTACATGTATTTTAAAAATTCAGACAATTTTTGTATATTTGTTATCTGATAATATTGTGAGATAAAAGTAATGTTTAATCAATGTTTATCACATTATAATCATTTTAATACATAAGTACTAGTTATATTTTTAATAAACCACGACGTGAAAAATTCATTAAAATATGTATATGCTTTGTATCTGGCAGCATCCTTTCATCGTAGACCTTATGTATGCTTTTCAAACTGGTGGCAAATTGTATTTGATTCTGGAATATATGTGTGGTGGTGAACTATTTAGACACTTAAATGATGAAGGCATTTTTCTTGAAGAAACTGCTTGGTAAGTGAAACAATAACATTTTAGCAATCATACTTTGATTGTGATCTAGTTTTAAAGGAAAACTAAGCAAATCTTATTTTTATAGTTTCTATTTATCTGAAATAATATTGGCCCTGCAACATCTTCATTTACAAGGAATTATTTATAGGTATTTCAAAGTTTCTGTGCATATCAAATTAAATAGAGTAGTTAAATGTATTTTATGACATATCATTTTTTCTATGACTTAATTGTGCTTTTAATAAATTTTCAGAGATTTAAAACCAGAAAATATATTATTAGATGCAGAGGGACATATAAAACTAACTGATTTTGGTTTATGTAAAGAACATATACAAGATGGCACTGTCACACACACATTCTGTGGCACTATAGAATATATGTAAGAAAATTTTTGTAGCTATTGATACAAATGGAATTTTGCAATCAGGTGACATTAATATTGATATATATATATATATATACTTTAATAAAAGGGCTCCAGAAATACTAACAAGAAGTGGACATGGTAAAGCAGTAGATTGGTGGAGTCTTGGAACTTTGATGTATGATATGCTCACAGGTTCAGTAAGTATTATTAAAGGTATTAAAATGAATCAGTAAACTTCCTAACATTTGTATGTTCAATGTCTAGCCACCATTCACATCTGATAATAGGAAGAAGACCATTGAAAAAATTTTACGTGGTAAACTAAATCTGCCACAATATCTAACACCTGATTCCAGAGATCTCATACGAAAATTATTGAAGGTTAATTTTCTTAATTACAAAAATCGCTTTATTCTATTAGTAATATGTAATTTGGTATATAGAAATATTATTTGGTAAGATGTAATTTTATATTTATAGAGGCAAGTTGCACAAAGATTAGGATCTGGGCCGTCTGACGCGGAACAAATAAAAAGTCATCAATTCTTCAAGCATATCAACTGGAATGACGTAATTTCTCGAAAATTAGAACCGCCTTTTCGACCAACATTGACAAGTGAGGATGATGTGTCACAGTTTGATAAAAAATTTACAACATCCGCACCAATTGATTCCCCCGCGGAATACACGTTAAGTGAATCCGCCAACAGAGTATTTCAAGTGCGTTTTCACACATTTTCTATACCAGTACTTTTTAAAGATATTTATTTAATTATTAAACAAGTTTTTTATATTTTTTCAGGGATTCACTTATGTGGCACCTAGTATACTAGAGGATATGTATTCACAGCCACGGGTAATAAATGCTAGAAGTCCGCGTAGAGGCAATATGCGTGGTTTTTCTCCTAGAGGCACGCATTTTCATTTGCATAATAATCATGTACAAAATCACAGGTAAGCGTATACATTATTATTTATGTGTTCATTGTAATCTACTTCATTAAAAATAATTTTTTATGTATTGCAATTCGATAACCGTGATTGTGACAATTTGTAGACACAACGGAGTTGGACATGGCAATGTAGAAGATACAGAAATGATCGAAATCGGCTAACTGCCACTTTTTTATAGTGAAAAAATGCTTAATATTTCGGCCTAACTGCTGAATATCCATGACCAATCCTTGTGTCTCAGGGAGGGATTTTATAAAACATAGATGGAGTAGCAAAAGGATAGGTCCAATATCCAGTGCTTCATTGGATGTTCAGTAGTTAAATGTAGCTAATTTTTTTTTTTTAATCAAATCTAATTATAGTACAGGTACTAATTAAGATTATGCTTTAAGTGCAGCGACGCAGTAGTTATTTGGTAGCATGTAATAAAAAATATATATATTTATGAGTGAAGAAGCTCCTGAAACATGAAATAATCAAGAGAGAAAGTTTTATTTACTTATTTTGTCGTTACTAGCTAATGTACTGAACGTTATCACAAGATGCATTATTCACATACATTATAGGCAAAGTACTGCATACTTTTCATTAATCCGTTAATACGTAATCACTTTATTGTGTTTTTTGTACATATGATTAGCAGGTTGGTTGGATATTCATATACAGATATATATATATGTATAGAAAGAAAGAAAAAAGATGCACATACAAACGTCATTTATGCAAAGTGCGACAGACTGAAAAATTCCAGCACTTTTAGAGATTCATAAATTATACTGTTAATACAAAAGTTTGACGTTCAACCATCCTGTAATACTTGTATATTTAAAAGTCCGTACATGGCGCGTGTAATAATATTGCGGTGTACGCATGCTTAAGTGTAATTAATTCAAGAAAAAAAGGAAAGAAAGAAAGAACATATAAAAGACAGATAGATTTAAATAACGAAGGTTCACAGCTGCCACAACTGCTCCGCCGCTCAAAATTCTATATCCGATTGTTCATTTACAAAAATATTTTCAGCAGTAATAACGTTTCCATGGCAATAATGTAAACAATAACGCATCTGCACGATAGTCATAGAAAAAAAACGTTTATGTAATACTGCAACGGAATTGTATTTGTACAATTGAAAGTTCCTAAAGAAATGTGAGTTTGAAGCTCTGCAACTTATATTCCAAACTTTGAACATACGAATACCATTTGTAGAAGCTCTTGTTTCTTCATTCTATGAAAATTAATTTAAACACTTGAATGCCTTAGAGAAAAAAGGGAGGAAGTAAACTCCTGTATAGTTTTGTGTAATTAACGAAAAAATGTAACACAAAAGCAAGTTACCATGGTAACAATGTTACTGCGAAATGTTGATTTTCCGCTACCAAAACATATTTCGTATTTAATGCTCATGTTTATATGCTATTCAGTGTGACATTGTACTGCAATTTATTTAAATATCTATTTGTTATGGAAATATTTATATATTATCGAAAGCTAATATATTGGTTTTGACGTACACACGATACACAATAGTAAAGATTTGAAAGAGATAGTGTAAAGAATAAGTGTTTAGAGTGACTTGTTGGCCGCTCACCGAGAAACTTCAAACTACCCAAGTGTTCACAGGCCATACTATTTGGCATTACAATTTTATCTATATTTACTATAGCGAATATACACACATGGTCGAAATGTTAGAAAATTCCTACTGCGAATATTACATTTCGACTATGCATACACACAAACGCATATATATATTGTGTATATATATATATTGAATGTATATATATACCGTATATATATGATTATACTATTAGCAATTGTATTGTATTACAAGAAAAGCGTGTATTCGAAGAATAATTTATAAGCTACTTTTTCTGTACGTATCGAATGATGTATTTTCGATGTTGAAGCGAGAATCTGTCTACAGAGTTGCTCGAATAAGCTGATCATCGTGTTTAATGTTTACGGATTTTTCTGTAGTAGAAAATACCAGAACAAAATGTGTAAACGATGTTGATGTTTGGTTACATCGTTCTCTCGGATTTATAAAGTGAGGGATTAGCATTTAATTGATAACTGTAAAAAAAAAACTGCATTACGTCAGTAACGGCGTCATAATGTATTATCATATCTACATATATAATGTACTATAATTTTTTATGCGTTTTTTGATAACAAAGAACATTATATAAGATTGAAATCTCGTTTTGGAATGTATTAGAACATTTACGAAGAGAAAAACGAAACAAGATGATAACACATTTTATTACTCGTTTAAAATAAGAAACTTTGTAGGTAGATTCTACAAAATATGCTTTACAACAACCGATTTTGGTGCTCGATACCCATTAATTTGATTGGATTCTAAGCGGCCTGAATACCATAACTAATTTTTATACCTTAAATGAATATCGATTATCGTAGTACATAGTACTCTATTTAAATCTTGTACATTACGTTCTTTCGTAGCCATTCAAAACGATTACGAAAACGAATTTAGCAGAAATTTAAGATTTATTTTTCATAACATTACTTTCAATGTAATAATAATAACAATAATAATAACGAAGAAGCGTGTTATGGTTACCCACGAAGCACAAGATATATATTAGTTAAGCGCTTAACAAAAATAAGAAAAAGAGGAGATATCATCGAATGATGTGCAAACGAAACACTAGCCATTGGCCGGATCAAGTGATAAATGGTTTAATGCTTCCAATTAAAAGAAATATAGATTCTTCAATTGACTTATTGCTACCATGGTTTGTAATCCTCTAAATCATATATATGAATAAATATAATGATTTGTGAAATACTTTTGTCATATTATATCTCATCAATTTGTTCTTATTCTTGGAAAAAGTGGAATAAGAAATCTTTATTTTGAATTTGTTACTATTTAAATATTTCATGAGTAACACAATTGTAACATTAATTTTGCTATTATTTCATTATTATGATATTGCTACTATTGACACTTATATTTCTGGGCAAAAGATTACTTGTAATCATTATAGGTACATGAACTTAAGCTTACTTAAGATTAACTTATTAACTTAAGCGTAATATAACGATCGAATTAATTTTTAGAAACTTATATGTAAACTTTCTACGGTTATTTTGTTATTTATGATTAGATAGATGTTTCTACATTTATGGAAAATGCAAAACATAATACATAAAAATACATAAGACATTTAAGATATTCAGATTCTTCAATTTTTAAATTATAAGTCAGATTAACAAGATTTTTCTAAATTAATAGAAAAGAGTTCCTACTGGAATGCAAGCAGTGATATTTAAACAGTAAATAATGTGTATAGTAAATAGTAAAATATTATTGTTGAAGCTAATATATAATTTTAATTTATAATTATTCTACTGAATATATCTATATATATTTATAACTATTTCTAATTATTCATTTGCAATCAATTTATATGAAGATCATGTAGGAAAAATATGATAAGTCCATTTTTACTGATTGTTTGGCTTTGAGTGACAAAAATATATATTTAATTCTAAAATCAAATGAATATATATATATGTGTGTATATATATATATATATAGTTCTGACTTAGAATTGTTTGACAAGATATTGAATTTTAAACGTACTGTTCAATGAAAGACAGGAAATGTGACTTATCATGTTTTCCAGCTGTGGTCTTGCTATATTTTGCAGTCAATCAAAGTACCTGGATTCTTCTGGATGGTATAGATAAATTATTATAGCTGTAATTGTAACCATTGTCAAATTAAAAGTGTTAAATAATTTTAATTTAATGAAGGTAGTATGTGTTCTTTTAATTATTGATTTACCATTAATTTATACAGTTTTACAGAATTCACATATTGATACCAAAAGTCAACCAATGTGTCTAGATTCCTATAGTTGGTATAGAGTATAGATAAACTGTAGCTGTAGTTACATGTTATATGCATTGTCAAACTGAAAGTGTTATCCCCGAACAGCTGATTGCGTTTAAAGGACGTTCAGACTAGGTACGACGTGTACCATACTAATGTCGTATTGCATATGCGTGTATGCAACGAGAATGGAGAACTAGCGTCATTTGCGTGGGTGCGACCATGCGTGGTCGAAGATTCACGGACGGCCTTACGGATCGCAGATGATCCAGCTCAATCGTCGCAACATGTGCACGCGTAAATGGCATTGCCTCGAAACGCTCATCCTTCCGTCCTCGGCGAACCATGACGATCCGAAAGGCGTGAACACGCGACACACAAACGTGCGTTAAAGATCGATGGTGTACATACGTCGCAATTCTAGTCGCCGAGAATATTCGCATCGATGTTGGTCTCGAAGATCGTTGAATAAAAAAATTCGTATTAGTGATCTCTATAAAATGTCCCAAGTGTTTTTAAACATTAAACATAAATCGTTAAATCTATTGGTAGCTTAAATTAACGATTCATAATTTTATTCGAGTGTGGGTCTAGCCTGAATTTTTTAAAATACAATTTTTAAACTCGAATCTTCCCAAACAAAGTCAAACTGTAAAAAGAGAAATATAATTATTATAGTGTATAGAGTGTGAAATAATGGTTTTTATTTGGTGTATATATGAAGCATCTATTATCTGAATTAGAGGTTTGTGTTTCCTCTCTTTACTTACACTGAACTGAATTACGGCTCTAATGAAAAGAAAATAAATTGAATGCCTATTGAAATAAGCTAACTGCGCAGAAGTCGGATTACAAAAAGAGGAAGTATTTTTTTAATGAATGAAGAGTGATGCTTTTAGTATCTGAAAAGTTCTAGAGAAACTTAATTAGATATATTAAATTTAGATACCGAATATATATAGATATCGAAAAATCTTATATTATTTTTTCCTTTTTATTTATATTACTTTCTATTTACTTTTTGTCTATTATTATCTATATTGTTATTTTATTTATATTGTCAATCAAATTAGAATTCTAGTAAAATTTGAAAAAGACAGTAAAGCACTAAATTGATTTAATTACGTCATAAATAAATATAAAGGCGTGCTCAGGGTGATGGTATAATTGCAAAGAAACAAGGATGATTCATCACGATAATTTGAATACAGGTTCGCGGTCTCGAATCGGTTGATCGAGTGCCAGCATCGAGAACGACGTCAGTGCCGCGGCTCACTTCCGGTCCTCTGCGCCGGTAAAACGAAATTCTAACCGAACGAACGATTATCTCGAAACTTTTCAACGAATCATTCAATACTTCGAAGCTGTTCTTTCAAATTTGAAGTAATTACAACAAGTCTTCCTTGTTTTGAGATGTATTATAATAGAGGTTAGTAAAAATCTTAAACTCAATTCATAAATTTTCATTGACTACATCATCGGGTATCTATTTCGAAAGTACAATGTATCTTGATTACAAAAATTGTGAATTTTGAAATCTTGAAATTTCACTTAATTTCATTAATTTAATTGAAAAATAGGCATTAAAAAATTTATAATTTTAGGTTTTTATTAAGGTTAGATTACTATTAAAGTTACATTTTTATTAAACTTTAGATTTTTATTACTTTATGAATAATTATCTTATTTTATTATTTAATAATTATTTTACAATCAATTTTGTTCTTATTTTTAAAATTTCAATACCATAATAGGAATTGAGTGTAGAAGAAGGTGTAATAATAAAGTATTTGTTGAAACGTATAGTGTAATTGGTGCAGAAGCTCGTTGATCTCCTCAACCGTTGTAATCAAATAATTGCTGTCGAAGATGGTACGCGTTGCACGCTTGTCCCACACGAAAGAAGAAGCGTCAAAGGTAAGTTAATTAATGGAAGCGGGACTAAGATGAAGATTCGCGGAAAACGGAGGACAGCCTAGTGTATATGTTGTTTGCCTAAGAATGGTGAATACATTTGCAGCAAACTGCGTTAGTCATAGATATTTCAGACGCAAACGGAAATAGAACCGATGCCAAAACGTGTCGCACGTTTTCGATTCAATTTTTAATCGAAGTTAATTACGTTTACATTAATTTTCTGTTATACAATCCTTAGTAATAATAACTGACAGCGAAAAATAAAAGAGACAAAATGTAATGCATTGCTATGTATTTGCATATGTTAATGCACTGTAATAAAAAAATTATGATTAATTAAGAAAAAATTAGCAGGTTTGAATAAACTTGGATATAATATATCTTCACTTATGTATTATCTAGTTCGCGTCATTCATTATTCATTCATTCCATTTTTCATTAAAACAGTGTCCAATTATATTGCTAGTAGTATTATCATAAATTTTACCCATATATATAATCTACTATTACTATTTTCGTTATAACCACTGAACTCTTGATTCACCATTACTCTATGTAATTTTACACACTGAATTATACGATAACTGATGAATAATATGAATCAAAAAGTTTCTTTTTAAGATTATAGAATCAGTTTAAGATTATTAAAATGAATTTTTAATAATATTTCTATGATCTTCCGATGATTGCCGATTTATAGTTTAGTACTGATTTATATTTTTGTTCTAATCACTGTCACGAGAAAACACATTCTGCATACACTTGAGTAAAAAATTCTTGGCGCGAATAGAGTGTAATCTAATTCTAAGAAATTCACCACTCGAGCTACTTTGGGTTCACTACGACATACAGAACACGAGGATTCCTAAATTCCTGTAATACCAACCATTCCAATCGCTTCAGGTCTCCAAGATTTTCTCATTACAATAGACAACTAAAATGTTTATAAAATCATTAGATAAAACTTTTACACAAAGGAAAACATAAAGCAAATGAGATATTAAACACCGTAAACTTTGGTACAAATTAGACGATAACTTCCTTATGCACATCAAAATGTAATATGAAATCTAGTGAATCTAAGATCCAAACAATCAATCAGATAACCGATATTTTACTGTATTCGACGATCCAGAAAACATAAATGAGACATTAAACACAGTAAGCTTTAATATAAATTATATGACAACCTCATCGATGTGCACATTAAAAATATAACATAAAGTCTAATCATTACCATTAATTCAGACTTCATATTCATTAATCTTTACCCATACTCTTCAGAGCGACTTCCATCACTTTCTACTTCGAAGAGGCGAGAGAACACGCGGTAGTCCATCGAGAAGAAGCGTGGACGTCCGCGTTCGACAATTTTCGGATCCACCCTAAAAGCGTGTTTTGTCGACACGAAGCTAAGGATGACTCTCGTCGGATATTTCAGTCCACTGTTAGCGCGGTGCAGCGCGCATTAATACGTATGTAAGCTCGTATCGTGTGGCTGTATATTCGCTGGTTCGTTTCGCTCGCTCGCTCGTGGCCGTGCTGTCTATTATTAGTCGACAGTCATCAGAGTCGGCTGTATCAACGCGCGGTCGAACGACAACGCGGAAAAAGCTGGAAGAAAATTCGACGAGAAAACGCGAGAAAACCGCGTGATTTTTCGCATGTCACGTGTCAATTAATAGACGGCCAGTAGTTACTGCTCGTGTTGCCGGCAAGTTCGCCGTTCCCGCAGTCACTGCCACCCTACCGCGACAAGGATATCCATCCGACGCTCTCTCGACGCCCTTGGAAACGATGATGATTCTCACACGCTTTCCACTGTGAGTTTCCCCTGTTTGTTTCGGTACTGCGTCTTTTCGTCCACCGAAACGACATGTACAATCAGACTCTCTTTGTTGCAAGCACGTTTTCTTTTTTAATCTACACGTTTTGAGAAGTAGAGAACATTCTGAAGTGTTTCTAGAGATTGCTTTATTTCCGAGGGAGAATCATATTCTTCTGTTTTCAATTTTATTATAATTATTTATCTATGGGAATTATTAGATGTTTGAATGAATCAGGTAATAAATATAATGTGTAGAAATTCTTTAGAATAATTGCTGTTTTTATATATAATCTGTATGTTAATTTATTGAGAATATTTTGTGATAGATTTTGAGAGTTACATTTGTCTGAACGTTTGTTAGAATAAATTGTTTACAAGTTGGGATTAATCATCACCATAGTTCGTTTGCCTTTAATTAAATTTTCATAGGGGATAAAAAACGATATAGCAATGCATAGATATAATGGTATCGACAGGATTAGAAAAATTTTAATATAAAGTACGGCTGTCCTTCTATTATTAGAGAAATCAATTTAGAACACTATATACAGTTGCCTGTAAACAATCATTGTCACGTTCTTTTGCACAGCTACCCGAAATTAATTTTTTGTTTAATTTTGCAGATGAGGGATGCGGTTCCACAGAAAGGAACTAACAATAATAATCATAGCAGTAATAATAATAATAATAATAACAACAACAACAATAATAACGTAACCACGTTAAAAAGTAAACCTTCCTTGGAAATTTATCGTCCTCCAGGTTCATATTTTACAGTTTTTATTTTATTATACCACCTTTTAAATTTCATTTTATTTTTAAGAAAATCAAAGAATTTTTCTAAGCTTTGACACATTTTTTTAGGAGGAAGAACGGAAGGAACTACGGCAAACACGACTAATCCACGATTAAACGTGCATGCCAAGGAGTTCACTATGAAGCAGAACGATTCGCATCCTTCTAAGTGAGTATAAACTACTTATGGAATACCTAAGACTAGGTCGACGTATCGAGAATGCTTGAAGAATGTGTAGAAAGCCAAGACGAATTTCTTGCAAGTAAAATTATTATTAAAGCAATTTCTAGAGAAAAGATCAATTAAAAGATATCCATTAGAAATAGGCTTTATCTTGACATAAAGAAAATAATAAATTGTAATCTGATTATTAAATATTGACATTTTATCTAAAAAGAAAGAAAAGATACGTGCATTGTCTATGTTTTAAACAAAATATCTCTCTAACAGAGAAGTAAAAAGAGTTGAAAGTAATTTCGAAACCAGATTCATTTTTCGAAGCGTCTTACGAAATCTAAATATTGTAGATTAGTATTCGGATGAACGTTCGAAGTGAAAGATAGAGTGCAGGATTGTTTCAGCGTGTTGCAATGACATTTTGATAATACTTATAATGTTAAACGATATTACGTCAGAAATATAGACAAGTGTTACACTGTCTTATTGCGACCTATGTGCGCTTAATAAAAAAAAAAACAATAATTTCAGTTCAGCGTTTTGCTATCTTTTTAAATGATCGGCGATTAATGATCTTGATTCAGGTCTCGGACAAATGCTTCAGAGCGATCTCCGTATTATTTGCAACACAGCAAGTCGAGTGGCAACGTGCATCGGTATCTTTATGCTCAGCAGCAGCAACAAATACAACATACCTTTCAGCAACACCATCATCAGACATCCCGTCATTCTCAGAGCGGTCACCATTCGACGGGATCTGCATTGCGACAATCACATCCGCTCGATACCTCAGCATCAAGTGGAAATATATTACATGTAATGGAAGTATATTACATGTAATCATCTATTTATAAAATTATATCAATCATCGATTGATAGAACATGGATAAGATATAAAAAAAAAGGAAAAACTCAAAATATTAGAAGAGATATGAAAGAAATGAAGTTATATAAAAATAAACAGCTATTAGCAAAGGTGAAATGAAGAATATTAGAAAAACAGAATATTATGAGAGACGACAAGTATTAAGCATTTATTTTTCAGTATTTTATTGTTATAAAAAGATTAATTTTAATATAGATGTAATGTATTATTCAAAATCATTTTATTTTATATTATGATCTAAGCTGTTTAGCTTTGCGTGTTTTAAAACCTGTGAAAAACCTTGTAGAATGGAATGCAAGCGCGCGTAGGATGAACGTGAAAGTATCGCGTACTAAATACATTTTGTAAAACAGGGCTCGGGTAGGGTCCACTTCAACGTAGATCAAAACGATGTCAAAGCGAATGCAGCAAAACCTGCTAGGCTCACAAAATCGTTATCCTTTGTTTCCACTTATGGACTGAAACGATCGAAAAGCTTGAATGCAGCCGACGTGTTGGCCGCGAAGGCGGTGAATATTTCAGACGCGTCTGAATTGGGAAAATTTCCATCTGTGATTCAGGACACGCTTCTGAGAGCTATAGAAGGTAACGATAAATATTAAATATAATAACTTTATGTTTTGAGGGCGAGAAATAATATTTGTTAATTACAATTTAGACACTGGTTAATTATAATTTCTTTTTATTTAGATCCAAATCTATTAAATGCTCGAACTCTAATGGAACTCGTGCGACATATACTGGAGAGGGTGGTCGAGAACCGAAAGTATGCTGAACCAGCAGCGAAGATTTGCATCACTATTATAGAGGTCATTATTCGTTGAATTATAATTTAATATTAGAATGCGTACAGTGTCGAGCATATAAATAGGAACATTCTGTTTTCATAACTTGCGTGAAATATTTGTTATTTATATTTCTATTATTATTATGCTGTGAAATGATAAAATTATGAAAAAAAACTCATGATGGAATATTTTATGATGCAGAAAGAAACAAAGGAAACTTTTTTGGAATCCTTGCTAAACACGTGTCAGCAATGGTATCAAGACCGAGTTAAGATACTCTATGACGGCTCCAACTATCATCGTTACTCCGCCTTCATGACGTTTCTGAACGAGATGTATTGTCAGGTAGAATCAATTTGCCTCGTAAAACAATCTGTGATAAATATTTGACTCATCGAAGTCTATAATACAATGGGATGATCTTTAAGTGATCGTGCAATTGATAATTACGTCCTGCAATACTACCTATGTCGAACCAAATTTGTTTTTTGCCATATCGTGATTCAAAATGATTGACGCACATACCTATGTATCCTCATACATATGCATGATTTCGGTTACAGCTAAAACGGAGGCAACTTCAGTTAAAGACACAACAGGAGGGCGTTCCTCCCGGACGTGTTCTTCTCACACTGCTTTGGAAGTGTTGCCAAGATTGCTTACAGCCTCCAGTTGTAAATTCTTTGGCTGAGGTAGGTTCAACACAGCACCAATACAAATATTAGATTGACGTGTATGAATTCTTGCTTTTTTATATAAAACTCTAAGATCTATGTAGCTTCCTTGAAACATCATATTATATTTACTCAAAATAATTTATATACGATTTAGCGTACTTTCTTAATAGATTAATTATGTATAGAAAATCTTGAAATGAAGTTGTTACAGATTCTTTATTTACAGATTTTTAAAAAATAGTTCTTACATTAAAAAATTGTCTAGAGAAATAAATTCCATGTTTTAAATGTAAATACATATGAAGTAAGATTCATAATAATGTAGATCAGTTCATTATTGTTTTTCATAAAGAATCATCATTATGCTTTTTCATAAAAACGTATTAAAAATATAACTGAATTTTGAAATTAAATTAATGTTTAATCATATGAATTGTGATTACGAAATTAAAGGGACAACATTTTTTAAAGTTGAGATATATAATTAAATAGATTCTCAAAATCTTGCCTTACACCGCCATGATTCTCAATCCATGACATGTAATTACATACTTATGGAATGACCTACGACATATATTAGATTAACATTAACATAGTTATACTAAATAAAATGACAAGAAAGTAATTATTTCCTTTCGTGTTAAAGACTGATTGTCTGTTCTTCATCCTAACCTGCATCGGTAAAGACCTGGACACTGAATTACCTGCCCAGTTGCAGCAATTGCTTGGAAGTTTAAGAGACGCTTTTCTCGCGGAAGATACAATACTACCTTCAGTCAGGAAGACCCTTTTACAACTGATCGAACTTCACGCCGCGCATTGGCAGCTCCCAGCACCGGCAGTCGTTTATTATTATCCTGGATCGACCTCGAAATGATGTTCTCGCCCTCTTGATCCTTCCGTCCGTTCGTTGGTTTTCTGTGTGAATACGTGTAGACTTGTAACGTGCGTATGAGTCCGTTAACAGAATTACTTGTAATTGAACACATGCAAACTGTATGGACCACGCGAATAAAAAGGAAACGAATGCTGTCAGTGGAGGCTGCAGGGCGTAAGAAGCTGTTTGAAGGTGACAGCCTGGAGCAACGTCGCTCGTCTATTGGTTTTACGTGTCTCGTTATCATGGAAATATTAATTTATGGATAGTGGCATAGCTTTTGAATGTTGGTTGTTTTTTTAAAACAATTATATCGCTTAAATTTATTAGAGGATCTTACAATTAAAGGAGAAATTGGGATATTGCGAGACGCTATAATATTTGATATTATAGATTCCTTTTCAATATTTAGTTCTTATAGTAACTTATGCAATGTTGATAACCCTCTAATAATTTTAAGTCCTATTAACCATTTGCACTAGAATAATGTGTTATGCACATCAATACTTAAATATCTTAAATGGGAAAAGGATATACATAACACGTTGTTCGATATTTCTCTATTTATATTTCAAAATTGAAATTCATAGCGAAAATAATGTTATCGATCAATCGTATTACAACCATATTAAGTGCACACATTATAGGATTTTATACAAATGATCCTAAGTACTAGCTCGCTGTCGATTGTTATGGTTGGGTGTGTTAAGAACGCCTATCGATCAATTACCAGTGCAAGTGGTTAAGAATATTAGTTTATTTACACGATTGTAACGTAGCGTCTTGAATGCGTAATAAATGGTTCCAAAATGCAACTAGGAAGCTGTTTGTGACGCGTTCTTGCAAAATCTTTGTTAATGTTCAGGCGATTATAGGTGGCTAATGCGTCAGCCTTGCAAGATGCGAACGACCGTGATCTCGTTGTTACCACAAAGAATGATTGTGCCTCGTGCGATTTTGCAAAAAATGATTTACGATGATCGGTATTGCGCTTCTCTGTGAGAGATGTTGCAAGAATTCGCGGTCGATGTTATTCACAGTCGTTTTGTTCAAACGAATTCTTGGACGTCCATAATCCATCGACACGATGATAGACGCGTTTTCTAACGGTTCGAATTAGAAATTACTGCGTTAGTAAGTCAATGGGTTAGGAAATCAGGGTCAGTCGAAGCCAGTGCGTTGTTTATCCGAATTATCCCGTGAATATCGCAAGATCTGAGGGATTCAAAGGGCAGGTTAAGGTTCACGGTTGAACGGGGACCTTAAGAATTAGGCATGTATATGCGTAACGAAGCGACGAATGATTTTACGGGGCCGATATTTGCAGAGAGTACGTCATCTTTGGAGAAACGAAGAACATGGATGATCACGATCTTTGATAAACATATTCTATTTCGAATTTTCCTCAACTTTTTCCGTGAATACGACGCTATACACGAAGTACCTTAAAAAAAAATAAAAATGAAGAATAAGAAGAAACGAATCGAATCAAAAAATGATAAAATTACCGTCGAACTTGTCGAACGATACAATTTACAAAAAACGACCCTTACGTGGAACGATCTGAACGTTTGCGATAATGATGATCGTTATATGGTTTTCTTTTCTTAAGCTTGTGGAGTAAATGATGAATAAAAAAATGTAAAATGTTGTTGTACCTAACGGTGTGTCCTGGGTGCATTAAAATTCGAAATCGAATGATTTTGTTTCTGTACATATTACACAATCACACGACACTTGAGCAAAGTAGCGCATGTGAATTACTTAAATTAAAATACAGGTGCACGATTCTTGTTTGTTTCAACTCGTTAATCGCTTTTCAGCCTTGTTTGTATAGTAATGACGGTTTTAATTTCAGGTAGTAGAACAAAGGATATACTGAACGGTAGACACGAAGACATGTATTTCTCTGTGCGATTGCGTATAATTTGAAGACTATTGGTAAACGGTCTGTGATTCATCATAGAAAAGATGAAGAAGCTTTCTGGAAGGGAGCGGTCAAGCAGAGAAGAACGATGCTTAGCATGACATATACTCTTAATAAGGAATATGCCTGTCTGATCTCCTTCTCGAAATGCAATCGCCTTTGCTGATTCGTGCCAAGGGCGATAAAAATCGCCCGGTTGCAGGAGTGCGAGATCTCTTCGCAAGTTGACTCATTCTGTGCGTGTCTTCTTCGAGAAGCTTAACTTTTCTTCATTAGAATTATCCTCAATTTTTATTTAATTTTATCCCATTAAAATTACTTAACAATATTTTTTCAATTTTTCAATATCTTAAATTCTTTTTCTGTTTAAATACTTAACAAAAATGTGTTATTAGGACTACCCTGCAATTTTTCAATTTTGAAATACATGGTCTATATATAATCTATTACTTAAGGATGAGTATCATAAAAGTTACAAAATCTCAAAGCAAGTCTAATGTCGAGAAATACCGTTGCTTAACTATTCATTTTCCTAGTCTAACTTTTACTTTAGGTGGTGTAAAATAGAAAAAAGAACACACCTGTGCGACTGTTCCCATAAGCAGACAAAGAATCTGTAATATTATCGAGATACTGCAACTGTTCCTTCATTGGTAAAACGGAACAGCTGTTACATTATATTTGATATGATGTAAAGAATAGGAATTAAATAAGGCTTGGTTTGACATGTGATTCTATATCTTGTACTTCTTGAAGAATATTGTTGATAACTCAATATTTCACTTCAGTAGTATTGTAGCTTTATAAAGAATGTGATTCTTCATAGATGACGTTATTTCTAAGAAAATTGAAATACGAATAATAGAATAATATTTATCGACATGCAAGAGTCTCTAGCCAGGTCTCCGATTATATTTCTCATAATTTTTTTCTAGAAGGAATGATCGAAGGTATTTTAACTAGTATAATAAATAATAATATGTATGAGAGGTACGTCTTTATAATTAATTCTAGAATAAACTTCTTTAATTTTTGCTTTTGAGAAAGAGAATCAAGAATTTGTCTGATCAGAGTTTCTTATTTTTATGCAAAAAATATCATATTTTTCATATTTTACATAGAAAATTTAAATAACTTCTAAAAGATCGTGGATTACATGGATATGGATTATCTTCAATTGGCTCTATTGATTGATTATTAATACATACTATTGGGTTGGCAACTAAGTGATTGGAGATTTTGTCATTAGGTGGTATTGACAAATCCGCAATCACATAGTTGCCAACCCAATATACAAGATTTCCAAAACATCCATAAAGAATGATATTCTAAAGATACCCGACACTTTCTACTTCAAAATTTCTTTTTCTTCTGCTTCATATCTACTACAAAATATTTAAAAATACTTCCAACACCTTAGTACTTTATATATTAATACCAGAACTACTATATTACACTATGTACTATAGAAGTGCTATATATTTCAAGACACTTCAGATCTTGTAATACAGTAATGTATCTATGAATACCAAACTACTATACTATACTGTGTATTATGGAAGTTTAATTGCAAGATACTTTAAACTACTTAACACTAGAACTACTATATTATGTCTGTATCATAGAGATACCACTACGTCAAACCACTTACTTCATAATCGAGCAATATCCTCGTGTCAAGGTCACGCATGATGCCCTCTACCCGTTCTCAATTTTCAGCGTCCGGAATCAGAGGAACAGAACGCGGAACGCGAACGAATTCCTGCTAAACGTTGCCATCACCGGTTGCCAGGATGTTCTCTGCCGGTGTCCGTAGCCTAAGACGTCCCGTCATCGACCTTGAAACTTCAGGTCGGAGAACCGAGAGAGGTTTCGCCTTGGGTAATCGGTGCCGCGGACTCGAAAACTAGGCCTGTGCCTGCGGTGACGTCGTCTTCGTTATACGTCCCGATGTATACGGTGAACGAACGGTGATGAGAGGCGTGGAGACGACGAGGACGAAAGAGACGCGAAGCAAGCGTGGAGGAGCAGTGAGGAGAGCAATAAGACAGAATGTGTTGGTGAACGAAGGAGAGAGAGAAAGAGGGAAAGAAAGATATGCACAATGTATACGGAGAAGGAAAGAGAAAGAAAGACAGAGGCGCGTTCGCGGTAACGAAACAAATAGGCCGGCGACTTTCACCGCGTATCCAAGAACGGCAACACGACATACAGCGAACACAGGCTGAGCGCTCTTGGCCCAAACCACTCGAGTATGAGGTGTACCCTCGCTCACCAACGTCCTCGAGGGTGGGGGGAATCCTGCTTCGAAGCCGCCAGACACGAGGCATACCCTGAGAGCCAGCGAACGGACCTCGATTCTTTTTCTTTCGTCCGTGTGTCGCACGTGTTGTCTCTATTCTCCGTGGTGGCCCGGCTACGACCTCACTGTGCCTCCATCCACCATACAGAAAGTGTCTTTTCGTTGATCTCCGCTGTTTTGATATCTCTTTCTTTTTTTGTACAGTATATGGCCAAAAATTGGATAACGTTCGAGTCAGCTTGTCGCGTACCAAAGTGTGTGTCACCTTGCACGCCTTCCTTGTAGCCATTCCTCCTTTGAATAGATAGTAAGTACACAAGCGGATCGTTATACAGAACCGGAGGATATTTCATACGAAGCATGCATTCCCGCAGTCGACTCTGAACAGAAAGCATCGAGTAGTGCGGCAGTTTTTGTGCGCCAAGAGAGGAACAAAGTGGTGATCAATCGTTGAAAGAAATGCACGGGTGCGTGTTGTTACGCTGACGATGACACGACGACGACCACCAGATTCGACATGGATCGACCTGCTAGTCTGGCTGCTTTTGATTATCCTGCCTGCTGGAACCGGTACGACTCTTACCTTACGATGCTAGATTGCTGCACGCGCGCGATTCCGTTATCCGCTCGAGCGAACTTGGGGCGACGAAAGTGTACCGAAAGTGAAAATGTGGAGCAATGATGTTCCAATCGAGGAGATTTCATTTTGCTATTTTATAGTTGGGAGAACCAGTGGAGTGTTTCTTGATCTCCGATATCAGGAATGAGTTTCTTTTAAAGTAAGGTATAAATATTGATCCATAGAGGTAGATGAGAATTTTGAATTGATTGCTGAAACTGATTCGTAATTAAGATTGTCCGAAAATGATATAAATAGTGGGTTTAATGAGGTACATAAATGGTTATGGATGATTATAGTAACTTTGAGAATGGATGAGTATGACTTTGGATAAAATATCACATGACTGAATAATTTTTAAGGCGTAAAGAATTTATGGTTTTTAAAGAAAAATGCAAATTGTATATAGTTTTGTAAACAAGTGCCTTCCTTGTGATTTTAATAATTTAGTAATCAAATCACGTTAATTTAGTTAATTTGAGTACTGTGTAACATAAGCTTTAACCAAATTAGATCCGAGTCTTACTTCACCCTGTTAATTCTACTCTTTTTTGTTTCTTAAGGTCATTACAATTTAATTGGCTTATTCCCTCTAGGAAAGAGCTTTAAAATTAATTGTACATTCGTTTCTCGATGAATGTGCAACTTGGTTGATCGTAAATTAAATCTCCTCCTAATCCCTAACGAATAATTTATGTGCATAGTTGACTGACTGAACGATTATCTGTTACCCGTGATACACCTAATCGAACCACTCTACCAATCACTATCGAACCAATCCCAAAAATGGTCGAGGGAGCCAGATCTTATTTGAAAAATTTTGTTTCTTGATCTAAAAGATCTCAAAAAATGAATCGGACGATTCTAAATTAGGAACTTTATAAACGATGCTTTATAAACAATAATAGGCAAAAACGATTGAACGCCTCCAAAGAATTTTGAATATTTTTAAATAAGTTCATGATTCCAAAAAAAGGAACTGAACGATCACAAAAATAATCGAAGCAGATCTCACTTGAAAGATTCTGAATCTTTCCTAAAAAAAAAGTTTACGATTTCGAGAAATGAACTGAATGATCATGCCCCGAAATATTAAAAAAATAATCGAAACAGAACTCATTCAAAATCTATTTCATTTAGTTTTTAAAAAATATATTCATAATTCTAAGAAACGATCCATAGATATATAACGCAATGCATGCCTTTGAATTCATCGTACATGATCCGATCCATCTACGAATAGTTAAAGATTTCAACTTTATTAATGTCTATTCTTGGACCCACTCGTGACACTTACTTTTAACATTAGAAAACTTTCATTTCGTCGAAAGAAGACTGCATTTCTCGATGCAATTCGACGCTTTCTTCTTCATTATGATCTTACAAAAATGTTTTCTTGTTGTTTCTTACAGGAGTTGCGCATAGCTATGCGGATAAACAAAGGTACGATGGATGGTACAACAATCTGGCTCATCCTGATTGGGGATCGATCGGCAAGTAGTTCAAATACTATTGCATCGTTGTCTTGTTACTCTGTTTAAGTCTGTTTCTCTGTAAGCAAGTTGCATTCACAGTAGAGTAGGATCAGATCGTTGTTATGCAGTAGGACAGTGTCAAATTAGGGAAAAATTGTTCTTTAGAAGAATATTGTAAGAACACTTTTAAGAAGATATTGATAAAATATTGATAATGGAATATTGAGAAATATTGGTAAACTGCGAGGAAGATAGGAAGTTTGGAATTTAAAGAAACTGTTTTGTGATTATGTATTGTTTTGCTATAATTAAATGATACAATTTAATATTTGAAAGAAATCGGGGACAGTGAGATTGAACCAAATTTTCAGTAATTTTGCCTAGCTTTTCGTTAATATTTATCTGTACGTTGTTACGTTTATACGATTATTAAATTTGCATTATAACATGGAAATTGTTATAATTTAAACAGAGGAAGAAGAGAATTGTAGTTGCAAATATTTTTTGTTGACATTGTGATGCGGCTCGAATTGCAATGGCGTGCAAAGCCAATGGCGCGTAGAGTGAAAGGCGAAAAAAGTCGCTATTTTGTTTCAATATAGGCTGGTATAAAATGGTCAGCAAAAACTTTAGCACCGTAAAAGACGTAATCAGCTCTGCCGACAGAAATGTTATGGTTCTTTAAACATGAAAATCGCCGCCCCCCGATTATTATACTAACATTGATGTATTCTATTCAACATGAACGACATTGCTACTAATGATACTTTGAAAATAAGACGTATACATATCCATTAAAAAGACTAAAATCACGAGATCATTCTCTTTTTATCTCTCTAGAAAAAGAAATAATTAAGTTACGAATGAATCCTGTCAGCGACACTTGTTTTTTTTTATACCAAAAGAATCTTTCATTTTACGCTTTAAATGTTTGTTACGTTTTTTACGCCAATTTTCTGCCTTGTTTAAATGACACCATATCTTATAAAGCGTTCTTTCCTGCGTGTTAACTATCTATGTACTTCCTGACAGAACGCTAATAATTTAGTCAAACGTATAACGTCGTACGGAGTTCATCGTTTGTGCTAATAGAGTAAGAAAAGAATAACGGAACAGTCAATTTTTGATTCGGTTCTACAGTTCTTTCACAGCATTAAAATATAAGGTATACGCTTATTTAACTTTCAATAGTTATCGTTAGATCGTAAATAAGTTATACTAGTTTGGATTAAGCTATTTACCTAATAGAGAGTTGAGGAAGCTCAGAGGAAGAAAAATACACATCGTATTATAAGTTGAGCTGAGAAATTATGAGTTTCAGGAAAGATAATTGTAATGAATTCAATTCGTAATCAAACGTTACTATAAAAATGGCATTTAGTTCTTCAATTTTTAAGTATTTTACTTTAGTTATTGTTCTGTGTTTTATGTAAAAGATGTCATTAATAACACTTTGCCTGTAAAATACAGAATGAAAATACAAATTAATTGCAATTGTCGGTGGCTATAATTATGATCCATCGATATCGAAAACTTTTTAAATAATCCCCGACAACAGGGGAAATATTGTTCCAAAAGACAAAAGATCTAGCGAAAGTGCTGAACGACGATGCTTTGTAATAAATAATTAGAAAAAGAAAGGAATTGATTATCTGATGATCATGTCGCTCTTAACACGGTTTGTACATCCGTAGACAGCAGGCTGATACGAAAGATGCCAGCAGCATATTCCGATGGGGTTTACATGTTGGCTGGCCAGGATAGGCCATCTCCAAGGAAGCTCAGTCAGCTTTTCATGCAAGGTGACGATGGTCTGCCATCCGTCAAAAATAGGACAGCATTATTTGCCTTCTTCGGTAAGAAAATATCAATGTTTTTGATCATTTTAAACAGTGCATATTAATTCTCATTTAATTTCACGAAGTATATTAGTCATTGTTCATCGATTGAGGCGAAATAAGTATAGATAAATGTAAAAACTAAATTATAATTAACATCCTTCGCAAAAAAATATTCATCCGCCAGAAAATAATACTACAATAGATTCAATAAAAGGAAACGGTTCATTTATTATTTCACGCTATCTATTCCTCGATCTTCTTTGCCTAATCAAAGAAATTAACAAGAATTTCATCATAATAGCGAAGTCTGTAGACTAAACAATCCAATAAGATCGTTTTACATTTACTGCATTAGCATCGATGACTCAATCAGGATAAACCTAGATAAATTTACAAGAAAATTATTACATTATTAGCATTTTAACAAAGAACAAAAATTACGGGATTTAAAGTATCTTTTTTCGTTTACTTGTTATGAAAAAAAAAATTCAAAGATCTTTATAGAAATTGTAAATTTATTTCTCTTCGATCTCAAGAAAATGATCAAATTACTGGTATTTCAATGAAGGACAAAAGTCATGCAATGCAAAGTATCTTTCGTTTATTTCTTTTGAAGTGAAATCCCAACAATTTCTAAGGAAATTTTGAATTTTTTCTCTTTAATTCCAAGTATCGGAAAAATCAATACGTTTTAATAATAATGTCGTCATACAAGAAAATTGTCACTAGGAGATATTTCGAATGAATCAGGTAATGATAGAATAGCATGTAGAATTACCATGGCTGACGGTGCATTCGAATATCTGTGCACGTTGTTGCGCAAACAGTAAGGTGTCCGGGTGTCGGAATAGAAACGAGTATCACGAGGTGCAGAGAACTTTTTGATCCACTTTTCACGGTAAAATATTCTGTGTAACGTATAATGAAGTGTGGTTCACGTTGAACCGGGAATTTAAATAAAAATAGCTTAAATAAAAATTTGTTTCTCCTGTTTCATTCAAATAATGTTACAAACACCATACTTTGGATATTTCGAATAGTTTCGTATATTACGTGCATTCTATAGATTTTTCAAGTTTAATTTTTGTCAGAAATCTATACATGTCCGTAGTCTACTAATAAAAATAACAATTTTATTAAATTTCAATCAAATTTTAGTAGGGCTTTTGCAATATGTGTGAAAAGGTTTTGTTCAATGTTTAATGATACCCTAAAAAATATAAAAATGTATTCGTAAAAGACTTTCGATGATACGAACTTCTGAAATTCATCAAGCACACGTGCATTTAAATTTCCATTTCACTTAGATTTCTCTGTGATATGCGTATGCATCATATCGTTATTATGTTCATTGTTTCTCTTATCAATTAAGTATCAATTCAGTATGGAACTATTAATGAACAGACAGATTAACAATGGCATCCAAGTACCAGACGTTTTTCTTAGAAACTCGCCACATTATAATTTATCAGCATATGTACTTACGTGAAATTGCTCCTTCAATATATTTGCATAATAACCCAAAGCTTAAATACGTAGAAGTAGCAAAAATAAAAAATTTTTCTATATTTCAGTATCTTATTATGTATATGTACATTTATGAAACTGAAAATGAAAATGAAAATTAGTTACGCATGTAGAGTCAATTATTAGCTACAGATGAAGGAAAATAATAAAGGATATGTCTGACGATAAAGGAAATTAAGTAAAGTGTATATAGAATACTAGATTAGTACGCAACGAACGTAGTATATATTGCAGAGATGAACCTTGGATAGCCAATTGAATTAAATTAAGAAAATCAGCACTCAAAAGAAACATCCAGGAAAATTTCCAGACAATCCAATGTGTGTTTCATTAAATCAAATTTGATTACAACGATCACACTTAAAGAGAAACGATTCCTCAAAAGTTTGAAGTAAAATTAATTGAAGCAAATCGAATTAGGAAATTCAGCATTATAATTAAATTAAATTAAGAAAATTAGAATTCAAAAGGAACGATCCTTTAATAATTCGAAATGAGAATGTTCAAGCGAAGAAAACCAGAATTAGTATTATTATTTCTCTCCATCCCTTAGTTCTTAGTTCGATTTCTGTATATGTTATTGTGTACTCGTTTAGTATGTGTTTTCGATTTTCTATTTCCGGTGTTATATAGTTAACATGGTAGGTTCTCTTCTATTTTATATTTCATTCCTTGCCTTATCGTCGTTGTCCAACCTAGTTTGCCAGCTAATCTTAGCTATGCGATAATTCTTTCTATCGACAATGGTACATTTAATGGTCCCATTGCTGTTATATCCTTAATTCTTTTGTTTGTCTCGCTGTATGTATGAAGTTTATTACTCTGTTTCCGTCGTTTTGTCACAGCTTTTGGTAATATCTTCTATTAGGAATCGTCGTACATAAGTTGCTGTCTTCTGTTTCCTGTAATGTGTTGGTATCTAAGTGACTCGGTTTCTCTTTTCGTCCGGTGTCTTCTCGTTCATTATTTTCAATAGAAAACCAGAATTACAAAATGTTTTAGGTTTCCCAATAATTCGATCTGAATTTAGTTGATTTAATTCGAATTAAGCAAAGTCGGAATTCTAATTAGATTAAACTTAAAAAATTCAAATCTGAAGCAGTGAATTGCCCAATAATTCGAAGCGAACGTGTTCGGTCTCACGTCCTCAATTTTGTCCCAAAAACCGTTGCTTAAACCGGAATTAACAAACGTTGAGGAACCAGAGCGAAGGAAAGTGCGGTCGATTCTTGAAAGAGGCGAAATGCAAAAACTGGAACACTCCCCTGAATTCCATCCGTGTCGATTGGTGTTTGCGGCGAAACTCGACAACGGAAGCGACCAAAGGGGAAAAAGTGATCCTTCGAGAACCGGTTGCGCGTTGCAACCGCTTCCTTGAGAAGTGGAACCTCGATCGCTCTTCATCGAACCTGCGTATGGAACCATTTCAGGGCAACTGGTCACGTCGGAGATAATCATGGCCAGCGAAAGTGGCTGCCCCATAGAGTACCATCGAATCGACGTGGACAAATGCGATCCGGTTTTCGACAAGGAGTGCCAAGGTAACAAGTACATTCCCTTCCGTCGGGCGGATTATGATCGGCAAACCGGACACAGCCCTAATAGTCCACGTGAACAGGTAATTTCTTGCTTTACCCGATTTTATTTATTCACCTGATTTATATATCGATAGTTGGGAATATGTGAATGACTTGCGTCGTTGAACTTTGGTTGAACATTGGAAGGCGAGGTTGCCTTGTGATATTTTTCGGAACGTATAATATAATATACAATAAATGTAATGATATTTAACTGTATATGATAATTACCAAATATGAGAATATGTTGTATATTTATTATAGCGTATTTTGAGGGAATTTCGACTAGCAATATAGAAAGAGTTTCGAATTTCAATTTAGATGAAACGTTTGAATCTAATTTGAATTTGACTTAAATTGGATTTGAATTTAATTTGAATGTAGTAGGATCTGAATTTAATTTAGACTTCAGTTTGGATATTATTGTCTTAATCTGAAAATTCGGAAATTGAATTGTATTTGAAAATTTAAACTTATATTTGAGACAGTTCGATCGTTTTAATAAAAATAAAAAAGAAATTTTTAAGTATCCAGACAACATATTTTCGATGGATATAAACTTTATTCATAATGATAGAGAAAGTAGCGGTCATTAAGAGCTCCGCAAGTTGTTTCTTGCGCTTCTTTTCAGCGTATCTTATTATTGCGCCACCGGGTAAAGCGTATTGAACATTTTTCACGAGAAACCGTGTCACATACGAGACACAGAAAACTTGTATACCCAACATAATTTCTCGTTTATTTCATTACTTTTTACGTGTAAATTCATATACGTATATATTAGATAATTCCATAACTAATGCTATTTTTTCGACAATTAAACTTAAATTAATGGATTTTGTCACGAAAAGGTGTATATAGATATACCGAAAAAATGGCATTATTTATAATCTAATAATATTTAAATATAAAATTTTGGTAAAATATATCATTTCCAAATATAAAGTTCAATGAAAATATGTAATCTTCCACATATGATTTTCGGGATTTAGAAATATTAAAAAATTGGTAAAATTTTATAAAATATATAATTTTCAAATATAAGATATATGTATAATTCCCATATATAAAATATGCCAAAAATAAACATTTGTGTAACATAAAACGTTCGGAGCTTCAAATATAGAACGGAATTCTATTACCAAAGATTATTCAGATGTTGGGAAATAAATCGTGAAAAGTAGCTCTGAATACGTGAGGTTGCAGATAAACAAAGTGACGAGTTGGATCGACGGTAGCTTCATTTATTCGAGCAGTGAAGCATGGGCGAACACCATGAGGTCTTTCAAAAACGGCAGCCTCCTTATGGAGCCTACCAGGAAATTTCCTGTGAGGAACACGATGCGTGCTCCACTTTTTAATCATGCTGTTCCACACGTTATGAGAATGCTCAGTCCAGAACGTCTTTATCGTGAGTTCAATATCTTTTATCATTGCACGTGACGATTTCAAAAATTTGTTTCATTGTGACAAATTATATTCAGTTCTTGGAGATCCACGAACGAATCAGCATCCTCCGTTATTGGCTCTTGGAATATTGTTTTATCGGTGGCATAATGTGATTGCTGCACGAATACAACTGGAGAATCCAAATATGTCTGACGAAGATATTTTTCAGAAAGCGAGACGTGTTGTTATAGGAACGCTTCAGGTTTGTTTATTGTATTTAAATGATTATTAAATACACGCACGCGTGGCCACCTATTTCTTATACATTTATCTAGTTGGATAACTTTGATATAAATCGCCAAAACTGTTGATTGAGCGATTGTTTTGTTATAGATCATTATAGATTTTATAGATTATTATTGAAAAACAAGATACATATTTCTCAAACTTTAATATACATACAAATTAGAAATATTATTTTATATAACAGTGCATTCATTTACTTAAAGCAACTTGTATCATCTTATATCTGTTGTATTATCTACAATCTTATGGAAGTTTCTCATAATTACACAGATTGCTATTCAACATAAATTCATAAAGATGATCAGCATCTCCATATTCGATATACACATTAATTCGATTACATATTAAGTATCTAACTTAATTACAACAAAATACAGATGTAACATATACTTTTTATCCATAAATTGTCACTCCGTTGTTGTCGTTACAAGTAATACTATATCATTGTCGTGTAATTGTACACCGTTACTGTAACTCGGTATACACGATGTACTAATTTCATACTACTTGAAGAATTAATACGAACTTACCAACCGTAATCCTTTATGAAATCTGTGAGTATCGTCTTTGTATCGTTTAACCATATTATACTATACTGCTTATTTACTTCATTACTTGTTACTTTTTACAAATATAATAACATTCGAAAGTAATCCTGTTTTTCTGCAATTTGAATTTTTAAACTAAATAGAATTTGTCACTAACAGATAGAATTAATTTTTTCTTTTTAAATTGCAGAATATTATCTTATACGAGTACATTCCAATACTTCTTAATGAAGATCCTCCAACGTATACAGGATACAAGCCAGATTTACATCCTGGAATCAGTCACATATTCCAGAGCGCAGCTTTTCGATATGGACACACGTTGATACCACCAGGATTGTATCGTCGAAATGAAAATTGCGAATATAGAAGAACTAATACCGATCAACCTGCGATTAGACTTTGTTCCACTTGGTGGGACTCCAATGCAAGTGGTGTTTAAAAATATATAGTTCATATTAGATAGAGATTACATTTCTATATATTAATTATGAATATAATTCCAATTTCCAGTAAATATTCAATAATTTCTAATGATTGATAAATTTGAATTTCTAATAATTTCAAATATATTAGGTTGTCCCAAAAGTTTCTTTTGTTTCATAAGGAAATAATAGATGCACAACATTTTTTATTTTACATTATTCTACTGAATTATGTCTGATCAACTTTGTTCTACAGGTAGTTCTACATATCTTTTTATTCTATTTTTTATTCTACAGTTAGAACAAAATGGATCATACATAATACAACAAAATAATATAAAACAAAAAATGTTGTGCATCTATTATTTCCTTATAAAACGAAAGAAACTTTTGGGACAACCTAATATATTCTAGATATCCTCTGATAATTCTAATATTCCAGTTTTTAATATCGTATTTTTATATTTTAATTAATTTAAGCTTAATTCCATTTAACTTAGATAAAATTATGTTTCTATATTCTTAGGAAGTTTTAACTAACAGTACGATCGAAGAACTCCTCATGGGCATGACATCGCAAATAGCAGAGAAAGAGGATAATCTCCTTGGCACTGACATTAGAAATAATTTATTCGGACCTATGGAATTCTCAAGACGCGACTTAGGTGCTTTGAACATCATGCGAGGAAGGGACAACGGGCTTCCAGATTACAATACAGCTAGGGCGCATTTCAAGCTACCTCGTAAGAAAACTTGGAACGAAATCAATCCGGAATTATTCAATAAAAACCCTTCGCTACTGCGTACGTTAGTAGAAATTCATTCGAATAATTTAAACAATGTGGACGTTTATGTTGGTGGAATGTTGGAATCCAGTGCCGGCCCCGGAGAACTCTTTTCAGCTGTAATTAAAGAACAGTTTCTTCGCTTGAGAGATTCTGATAGATTTTGGTTCGAAAATGAAGAAAATGGGTAAGTGGTGATAATAGCATTGATAGGTATTATATTGAATTTAAAGGTGTAGCATCATATGTGGCATCAAATTTTTAAAATTCAGGAAGTTTAAAAAGTATATAATAAAATTTTGTTCCATTTATAATTTAATGAAAGAAAAAATTAATAGTGGTAAGATAACGATCCCAAATTATTAACTAGTTGCTTATATAAACATTTCTAAAATAAATTCCAAAAGTAATATTGTGCACTAACATTTATATTATATTTTATTTTTCAGAATTTTCACAAAAAGTGAAATAGCAGATATTCGTCGGGTAACTTTGTGGGATGTAATAGTAAATGCAACAGGAATACCAGCAGACGCCATTCAAAGGAGTGTGTTCAACTGGGAAGAAGGAGATCCATGTCCTCAGCCTTACCAACTCAACTCAACAATGCTGGAACCCTGTGTTCCACTACAACGTTACGACTATTTTGAAGTAATTATTATTCGTTATACTTTATGGAAGAGATAATTAAAGTATTAATCGATATAACTGCACGTACAACCGCATACACCTTAAATATAGAAGCATTTTGAATTTCATGTTACAAAAGTCATTTCTAAAATCCGCTTTTAAAAGTATGTCTTTTAAAAAGAAACACAAGAATTGAAAGAGCATAGGCGGTGTTAAATGAGCTAAGTTAAAATAAGTCAAATGAGTAGGCAGTACTACAAAGAAGAGACAATACCAAATCGACATCGTATAGTCCTTCCATTTCTCTTTACATATGTATCTCAACTTGCATTTCTTGAAACGATAACCAGTTTAACCAATTTCAAAACCTCACGATATCTCTTCCAGCGACAGTCTATTATACAACATTACGTAACAAACTATCTTCCTGGAACTTCACGTTTTCCTCATGTTACCCTATATGTACAAACTCTGAAAACTATGTACATCTACTCCATTACAGGGAAGTGAGCTGGTGTACATATACGCCTGTGTTTTTCTCGGTTTTGTTCCGATTCTTTGCGCTGGTGCCGGTTATGGTCTGGTCAAGCTCCAAAACCGACGAAGAAGACGTCTAAAAATTCTCCAAGAAGCGATACAAAAGAGGAAAGATGGTAAAATCTGCGTGGACAAAATGATTGTACGAGAGTGGTTACACGCGAACCATCGTCGTCTGGTCAAGGTGAAATTCGGGCCGGAAGCGGCTCTGCACATCGTCGATCGCAAGGGAGAGAAACTCCGCACATTCGATTTCTGCGACGTGAACACGGTCACGATAGAAGAATCGCAGGTGATTGCAGCAAACTTTTACGTTTTACTTTTGGAAGGAGAATCCAGTCAAGAAATCTTGGCTGAAACTTTGTAATTGTGTAATATTGTATAGAGTTTTACAAAGGAAACAGGTGAATTAAACACATGAAAATTTGTAGAGACTGGTTCTCTGGTTTGGCTCACCGATTTCAACGGGCCGGGTTGATATGCGAAACCCATGTAATTCCACGCTTTCGTGCGTTTAAAAATGTTTCTTGCTTCATAAGATGGAATTACGCTGGTTATTGTTAATATGATTAGGGCAATGTCTTACTGCAGTATAGTGTCATTACCGTGATTCATTAATGAATTAGATTGCTAAATTTTTTAAAATAATTAAAATAAGAAGAATGTCATTGATTGAAAATTTTAAATATTATATAGTAGAAAGTACGTTATTCAAGAATTAATCATTTTTCTTACAATATAGTATTTTACAAAACTTAAATGTCATGAGAGTTATTGTGTTGAGTTTCAGTCAACATGTTGATATTCAAGTAGTTATTAATAAAATATTTGTAAATTCTATTTATTTTTCTACACTTTCTAAGTTATACATAAAATATGTTTCATTAAAAATAATTTTATTAACAATGGTCTAGCGTGCTTGAAATAGGGAGCATTCTATATATTATTATTACGTAGAATCAAGGGATTCTCTCTCTTATCATTTTCTATCGTTAGGCAAACAAAAATTAATATTAAAAATGTTCCTAACATTTTGCATTCTTCGCACAATCTTCTGTACAACATATTAATTTATATTTATTTAGGAAAACGAGAATGGTCATCGTAAGGCGTTGGTTCTATTGCGGATACCGCGAGACTACGACCTTGTCCTTGAACTGGATTCGCTGGCCTCGCGTAGAAAGTTCATTGCGAAACTGGAGGCATTTCTGGCGTCCCATAAGAAGCACTTCACTCTGTCCCAAGTGAGTAGGGACATTATGCTTGCAAAAGCGGAAACGAAGGAACGCCGCCAAAAGAAACTCGAGCAGGTACTTTTTTTGTATTCTTAGTTCGAATCGACTCCTATTTCGCCTTTTAAAGCTTTCAACGTATCACTTCCCGCTTTGTAAACTATGTAAGGCTAGTTTTTCCTTTTCTGACAGTTCTTTAGGGAAGCTTACGCCCTGACGTTCGGTTTACGACCTGGTGAAAGGCGACGACGATCCGAAGATAGCGACAGCGGTGAGGTCGTTACCGTGATGAGGACGTCGCTTTCTAAAAGCGAATTTGCGAGCGCGCTTGGAATGCGTGCAGACGCTGTGTTCGTAAAGAAAATGTTTAATATAGTCGATAAAGACAGGGACGGTCGTATCTCATTTCAGGTAAAAGGCGTTGAATTTTGGAAATGGAGTTTTTAAGTTTTGCAGCTTTGTACAACATATTTGTGCGACATATTTTATATGTATTTTAAGTTACAGTTTCTTTGACTAATTAGCGCTTTCGGTTTTTCTCATTTTCGTTCAAGGAAAACATTATGTTATTAAATTATACCAATTATTTAATTAAAATTTTAATTAAAATTCAGATTAAAAAGTTTTAGCTTAGATTTGTATTAAAGAATAAGCTTTAAAGATTAAAAATAATATATTAAGTGGTTAAAAAGCAATAACCAAAAGCTAAGAATTCATCTATTTCAATAATATATCAAGGAAGTAAAACTTATATATATCTCCATTTTAGGAATTTTTAGACACTGTTTTATTATTTTCACGCGGGAAAACCGAGGACAAATTAAGAATAATCTTTGACATGTGCGACAAAGACAGTAACGGAGTCATTGACAAAGAAGAGTTATCAGAAATGCTCAGATCTTTGGTAGAAATTGCACGCACAACTAGTCTATCAGACGATCATGTTACAGAATTAATCGATGGAATGTTCCAAGTAAACTTTCAACTCCAAAATGTCTATTGTTAAAGTATCCGTATCCAGAACATCGATTGTATCTCCAATATTGTTCCTTTTAGGATGCCGGACTCGAGAGAAAGGATTACCTCACGTACAACGATTTCAAGCTGATGATGAAAGAGTATAAAGGCGATTTCGTTGCGATCGGTCTCGATTGCAAAGGCGCGAAGCAGAATTTCCTCGACACATCGACGAACGTAGCTCGTATGACAAGTTTCCATATAGATCAACTTCCACCAGAGGATTCGAAAACCTGGGCTAAAAAACAGTGGGACGCTGTTTCGACATTTCTTGAGGAAAATCGCCAAAATATTTTCTATTTATTTGTTTTCTATGTCACAACCATCGCTTTATTCGTCGAAAGATTCATTTGTAAGTTTCTTTTTGGTTATTTTAAACCTAGAACTACCGAATCTATCCAAATATGTAATAAGTTCTTTTTTTAACTTACACTTTCCTTTGCAATTGAACAACTTTCTGGAAAAAGGAACTATAATAAATACATGCATAGGAGCTGAATATATTTTCTAGGGAAATAACTGAATCGTTTTAAATTTTAGATTATTCCTTTATGGCTGAACACACGGATTTGAGGCATATTATGGGAGTCGGAATCGCCATAACTAGAGGATCTGCAGCAGCCTTGTCTTTTTGTTACTGTCTACTCCTTTTAACGATGTCACGCAATCTTTTGACTAAGCTCAAAGAATTTTCTATTCAACAATACATTCCTCTTGATTCTCATATACAATTTCATAAAATTGCTGCGTGCACTGCGTTATTTTTCTCCGTTTTGCACACAGTGGGACACATGGTGAACTTTTATCATATCTCGACTCAACCATTAGCTCATCTTCGATGTTTGACCAGCGAACTTAGTTTCCCAAGCGATGCTCGGTTGACAATATCGTTTTGGCTTTTTAGAACAGTGACAGGTAGATATTTAGCTTAATTTTTATTTACTACAAATTACTTAATAATCATATAAATGTTTTAAGTAACACTAAATTATTTTTACAGGTTTAACTGGGATCTTGCTGTTCGTTGTAATGACGATCATTTTTGTCTTTGCTCACCCAACTATTCGTCAAAAAGCGTATAAATTTTTCTGGTCCACGCATAGCTTATACGTAGTTCTATATGCATTGTGTTTAATACACGGTTTGGCTCGTTTGACTGGCTCTCCGCGATTTTGGATTTTCTTTGTTGGCCCTGCCATTATTTATTCTCTAGACAAGGTAAATTGAGTGATTATTCTATTGTATTTTATTGACTCTATTATTCAGATTTATAATTTTATTAACTAGCTGCGCCTTGTGATAATTTATTTTCCAATTTTCATACATAATAATTACTGCTATTAATTATTATATTATTATTTTACATTTTTTAAATTAATAAATTCCTTATTAATCATTACACTATTATTTTTAAGATGGTGAGTCTCCGTACCAAATGCATGGCACTGGACATTATCGAAACAGAACTGCTACCTTCAGACGTGATTAAAATCAAATTCTACAGGCCACCAAATTTGAAATATTTATCCGGTCAATGGGTTCGTCTTTCTTGTACCGCATTTAGGTCGAACGAATTTCACTCGTTCACCTTGACTTCTGCACCACACGAGAACTTTCTCTCGTGTCACATTAAGGCGCAGGGACCGTGGACTTGGAAATTGCGCAATTACTTCGATCCCTGTAATTATAACCCGGAAGACGAGCACCCAAAAATAAGAATAGAAGGACCGTTCGGTGGTGGCAATCAAGATTGGTACAAGTTCGAGGTCGCTGTGATGGTTGGCGGTGGCATTGGTGTCACTCCCTACGCCTCCATGTTGAACGATCTCGTGTTTGGAACTTCTACCAATAGATACTCTGGAGTTGCCTGTAAGAAGGTAGTTATAACTGAATTTTATCGTACTCAGATTAAAAAAAAAAAGATATTTTTGCATAATATAAATATTTAATAATATTTATGGCATTATATTTTATTATTAAATTTAGGTTTATTTCCTTTGGATTTGCCCTTCTCACAAACATTTCGAATGGTTCATCGATGTACTAAGAGACGTCGAAAGGAAGGATGTTACGGACGTGTTAGAAATTCACATATTTATTACGCAATTTTTTCACAAATTTGATTTACGTACAACCATGTTGGTAGGTTATTCCACAGTTGTAATTACTTAGTTGGGAAATTACATTTTTATTATATAAACACAAATTGAATTAAATTTGTTTATTACAGTATATTTGTGAGAACCATTTCCAAAGGCTATCCAAGAAAAGCATATTCACTGGGTTAAAAGCGATAAATCATTTTGGTAGACCCGATATGACGTCGTTTCTAAAATTTGTTCAGAAAAAGCATAGCTACGTAAGTGTTAATCAATACACATTGGAATATTTAATCTTACAATTAAATAAATTATCACAAATTAAAATGAAACGTTATGAATATTATTTAGAAAATTAAATATACTAATCTAAATTTTTGTTTTAATTAAAATGTGCGTGAAATTTGTTGCAGGTTAGTAAGATAGGAGTATTTAGCTGCGGACCGCGTCCTCTAACGAAGAGTGTGATGTCATCCTGCGACGAGGTGAATAAAGGTCGACGCCTGCCGTACTTTATTCACCACTTCGAAAACTTCGGCTAGTCTAGTTGATATCATTTCGAGAAAAGAGTAGAAGAAGAAAAACGATGGACTCTATCGTGAATCTCGTGCAATTCTATTGAGTGTACATATTTATGCGCGTATGCGCATGCCTTATTTATATAACAAATATTATATTTCTTATTTATGATTACAAAAGAATGAAAGAATATTTGTTTCTTTAATTTACATATGATAAAGTCAGTATTATTAACGTCAGCCCTATTGCGTGATATGACATTGATAAACAGGACTGATCAAACTGAGTGAGAGGATTTTCAAGCTCATTATCCTGGAACTCCTACATATCTCTTTAAATTAAATACCTTTTTAACCGCTTAAGGATTGAATTTTTATTTAAATTGTATCAAAAATCTGCATCTCTTTTTTTATTAATTTATTTCATTAAATATAATTTGGATTACGAAATGATTCTAAATTTAAGAAAATTTTCCTTCTGGAAATGTCAGAAGATTCAGTGAGAATTTATCACCTATGTTAATTTCTCAATTAATTATTAGGTAATTGGTTAATTAATTTAAAGAGACATCTGATGGTAATTAAGTAAATGAATGAGTTAATTTAACTTATGTCCTCAAGCGGTCAAAAAATTAAGTTTAGCAGAAAAATTAGAGAAGCATATTTCATTGTAGTTACTGTTTATTCCCTTCCTTTCTCCATAGGAGTTCTAGGGCTAAACTTACAGTTTTAAATGAACAAAAACTTCTATTGAAACATATTGAGGAATTTGTTAACACTAAAAGATTATGTAGCATTTATAATCAGGTATTGATAGGTCTACGTGAAGACGATGGAAACGGATAAGACCAGTTGTTCTTCGATGAGTCTTCATTAGAGTCATGGTGAAATTCTGAAGGCTCGTGTGACGTATATCCTCGATTTATCACACCTTGTGTCTCTTCCTTGATATCGTGTCTATTTTGTAGCTTGGAAGACAATTGACTGAAACGATAAAAGTTCCAGATTTATGTAATAAGTTCTAAATCACTATACTCAAGCCTGCTGCTGATTAATTCAACATATCATATAATTAAGCAAACATGAATTAAAATAGAACCTTATTATACGATCACCAAATGAATCCTCGATTTTAGGTAATCTTCGCCTGACGTTCCTCGTATCGAAACTCTCTTCTATGATAACATGTCTGTCGTACGGCGTATCGTAATCAACTTCCAATATCGTAGAGAACTGATGAGGAAAAATCATGTCTATCGCCGTAATCACCACTCCAGTGAACATACATCCGATACCTAGAAGGATTCACTTCCTGAGGATCCAATTTTTCCTATTTCATCAATCATGTATTCTATCATACATTCAATTGCAATCAGTCTATCATACATGCAACATTTCATTTTCAGGCATTTAGATTTAAAACTGTAAATCTTCTTAACTTAGATTTTAGACTTTAGAACTGAAGATAAAAGTACTAACCAGCTAACAATACAAGCCAATAATTCCATCCCAAATTAAAAGCAAGAATGGAACCATCGATATGTGCAATGAGAGGCTCGCAAGGTAAAAGTGCCCAATAGATTAAATTGGTCAGAAGCATACATATCCCGGTGAAGATCATGCCGTAAGCGCCGTATCGTGGCACTATTATTAATAACAGGTTCATCATGGCCCAAGAGGTAAAGGACGTCCTAGAAAGAAGCAATTAGTCAACGTATAAATAAAAACGAAAGATACAGTCAGGACAGAAGAATGAATTAAGAGTGACTCAATGGCAAAGGTATTTTCTCGAGGCATACCAGAGCATTAGCGACGCGTAGTAGCCAGCTTGTCGATATTTGCTTCCCCAGGAAAAGCCTTCTTGATGAAGGCTGAAGTATTCGGCTAGAGAAACTATAGGAAACGGTGCACCCTGGTTCAATGCTTGCTTAAAGGCACTCGTCATCTCTCCTGTACTCCTCCACCAGAATCTTTCGTTATACTCCACGTCGTCCATTGGATTTTCGCCACTTGGTAGCACTTTATATGGAAATTATTAAAATAATGAAAAGAGAATAACTTAAATATTAAATAGCATTATATAAGAGTGCTAATTTAAGATGCATCAAATTGTATTTGAACCCATTCTCTAACAATTCCCGAAGCAAGTCATTTGTAACACTGTTTCATAATTGAGAAAGTGACCTCGAGCAGACAATTGATTTTGGACGCACAATAGGCGACTGGCGGCAGGTTTATTATAGCAACTTACGCCTGTAGGTGATGTTTATATGCATCAGACCGATATATCCTCCGATTTCCGCAGCAGTTTTCTGTCTCGAGAATGCACTGTATGTGCTAACAATGGTCGCGGAACTGGTGTGCCAGGATGATCCATACTGAGCGACTGTAATCATATAAAAGGAATCATAGATATACATATAGTTCAATAGAAAAAAGTCAGTTAATTGCGAGCAAAGTGGACTGCACAAACCTTGGATCGACGCTCCAACGAAAAGGCTCAATGTCACCGTGAGGAACGTGCTAATACGCTGTCAGCCATAAAAATTTATAATTATATCAGTAATCAAATAACTAGAAATTATACTCATAATTATATCATTAACTGGAGAATTAAACTTTAAATTAGGTATAAAAAGGGATTAAACTTTAAATTTGGGATAAATTAGGAATAAAAGGAAGAAGGAAGTACTGACCTCCTTTCGTATTCCAGGAAATATGACAAGGAACGCGGTAAAGATGGTGCCGAATATAACGAACACAATCACTAGAGGAACATCTCCCGTGACAGGCGTACGATTACTATAGCTATACAACGTGGGTCCTCCGTCTATACGGAAAGCGTCGAACCATCCCTTCATCTTTTTAATCGAATCTTCGAGTTCCCTTCGACCTTCAGGGAACCGGCCAGTTCCGGTTCTCCTTGCAGACCACTTGGCATCAGTGGCTTTCCCTGAGCATCCATCGAGTATAAATGTAACAGAGAGCAAATCACTATGAATTTTACCCTTCTGCGCTCTTTATTTTCAAATCAAACGTTTCTATTCTTGGAAAATTTCTTAAGTTCGAGTTTCTCCTCGGAAAATTTCTTAAAGTATGAAACAATCACGTGTGACTTCTCGTTCCAAATTTTTCTTACAGATTTTCTTAAAACACTCAAAATCCTTTTTTCAGTTCAAACCAAAGCGAAATTAGGATCACAGTACAAGTGCGAAATTAGGATCACAGTACAAGTAATAGGAAACAGTATAAAGTCAAAGTTTCTAAGAATTTGTGTACCTTAGGTCGCTACGCTCTGGCTACCAGCACCCAAGGACGATTATTGTGAAAGAACGATGCACGATACGGGCACCTGCACTGCGAACATGAAAGGTTCGAAGGCAGCTCGAACACTAAGAGCCACAGTAGGTTAACGGGTCTTCGAAAGCGATCTCCAGGCATGGAGTAGAGGGGACTGAGAGTCTTAATGTGTTTAAGAGGGGAGCATGAAAGAGAAAAAACGGACCAGGTGGGGCTGGCTAACTCTCGAAGGAGTCAGCCACCACCTAATCCAAATAGAGGAGGCGAAGAGGGACAAAAGGTGTTCTCGATCAGCTGAGCCAGGAAAACGCCGCTCTGAGCGAGAGGTGCGTGTCTGGCGCGTTTTATTTCGGCGGATCGGCGATCGATGATCCCGGATGACGACACGAGACGTGACACGTGAGCGTGGATCGCGTGGCATGCTTGATGGCACGCGGGCGACTTCGACGCCTGCACAGACGATGACGCTTGCACCTCGATTCCCGGGGAATTTTTTTCGTGTTTCGTCACACGTGCACCTGAAATAAATTCTGATTAAGAAGAAGAATATTTAAATGAATTTACTTGGAGATGTGAATATAATGGATTATGTAATGGATTGCATGATTGTTCATTTAAGGTATGAGTATTTATCATTAACAATAACACTAAAAAAATTATTATTACTTTGTGTTTCGTCACATGTACATTTGAAATAAGTTCTGGTTAAGAAGAGGAATATCTAAGTGGACTTGGAGATGAGACTATAATGGATAATGTAATGGATTGCATGGTTGTTCATTTAACGTATGAGTATTTCTCATTAACAATAACAATAAAAATTTATTATTATTTCGTGTTTCGTCACATGTACGTTTAAAATAAGTTCTGGTTAAAAAGAGGAGTATTTGAGTGGATTTATTTGGAGACGTATCATTAGTTGATGCATTGGATTTTTAGGTTGTTAATTTAAAGTGAATATATGTTTATTAATTGAGCATAATCTTATTATTAATGATAATATTAAAAATTTGTTATTACATGTTATGACTAATCAAAACATGAACATGGTTTTCTTGTAGAAGTTTAAATGTAGAAAAAGTGTCATGAAAGTTACTGGAAATAAATTTTGTATTTCTGTAGAGAATCTCCTTAAACGATTTTTTAATGCATAAATGTAAAAGAAACTTCTAAAAGAAAATATAATAGCATTATTCCACAAATTTTTAAAAGTTCTTATAAGCCTGCAATAATGAGACAAGAGAGTAGGAAAGTAATATTAAAAGCCAATGAACAAAAAGAGCGATGAGACATGCAACAGTTAATTGAGTTTCTGGGGTAGTCGAGAATGTGTAATGATGTTACTAGATGATCTGCATGAGACTATGATGATTAAACAGAAAGAAAGCAACGTGGATTTAGTCTCATCCTGCACGTCAATTAAGTAACGTTCATGCTTCAAGTTCAATTAGTTCAAGAGGAAAGAGGCACTCTAATTACTTTATAATTATAAAAAATGAAGATAAACGGTGTCATATACATAAATATATATGTAACTGGATTTCAGGCGCAATTAAAGCTAAGAATCAGTATCGTAGACGTCCAACTAGCAGCATTTAACTATTAAAGGAGACTACATTCCAAAACTACATACTCATTATCCAACGGAAGGTCAGTATCATTCACTTCATCAGACTCGTTCAAACCCACTATCCTTCGTCTTATATCTTCCACTAATTTATGTTCTATTTCAGGCTCATTCCTATTATCCTGAAATTATAATAGATAGCGCTTGTTAAAGTAATAATATGGGACGTTTAATAAAATTCGTAAGCAATTACGGTAGTGTCTATTTATGATTTTTACGTAATTAGTTACAACTTTACTTATTTGTCTACACTATATTATTAGTTAGTATATATTATTCTCTTTATTTATAACTTCTCCTGGTTCATTAATTCTTTAGAAATTGCATTATGTCTTCTTTATTCAGGTACATAATTAATAACAGCTTAAAAAACAATGATTTATATTGATAAATTTATTTATCACAAGAACATGGCATAAATAATCCTAAATTTCAAGGTATATATTAAAAAATAACATCTATAATCGTCACCTTTCTTTGTATTTTATTTGTAAAAGTAATTATCATGGCTACGTATGAGACTTTTAAGACTTTTAAGCGACTTAACTGATAAAACAAAGATCTTTCCTATAATCTGAAGGCTATCCTATCCTAACAGGTACTGTTATGGAATTTCATTTTAATCTGATGGTCTCGCGATAGTACATCACAATATTACTTATAACCGTTGCAAACAATATCTTTTTTGCTTTTCATCTAATACTAATCTAATTCTAATTAACATTTTACATTTTTATCTAATAGTAATAAAACCTGTATTCGTTTAACATCATTGATTTCTAAACTAAAAAGAATAATCTTACGCAAAACAACACCCATGACGGTATTAATTTAATTAATTGTAATTTCGTTTAACGACAGCTTTTAAGTATTAAAAAGCCACGCATCTATAACAACAAGGAGAAGCCTAAATCCAGCACTCTAACCGATCACCAGAGTAATATTTCTAATCGAGCCATAGAAACTCGTCAACGCGGACAAGCTCTCGAACCGAACTCTCACCTGACTCACATCCTCCGCTCCGCAATAAAAGCAACCCACAGAATACTGGTCAACGGAGTTACTGGAACGTAAAATCCCGGATACGAGCTACCGTTTTTCATTCATACGGCCACGGCCAGGTGTCCACTCGACTGGTACTCGCACACGTAGCTTGATTATCACGCGCGACGTTCGTTTAGAAGCAAAGAGGAGGATCCTCTAGTCTGTGCCAAGAAGGTGGACCACTGGTGAGCGCGTGTCCGCGTCCGGTACCGGAAGCGTACACCTCGATCCAATCGTCACGACGTACACGATAGCGAGGTATGCGTCCAGGCTGGTCCATAGTGCCGGCAATAACTCGGCTGCTATTTCAGGAGATCTAATTCGAGCCGGGTGACGGTAAGCTTTTAACAGCAGCGCTGCTAGCATCATCCACCGTCGTCGCCAGTGCCACCACCACCACCACCACCTATGGCACCTCCACCACCACCACCGCCAAAGACGACGATAACCACCGGAACGAAGAGTCTGGTGGCAGAGAGGCTGGTGCTCGCGCAGTCTCCCGTGCGCGCAGTTCCTCAATACACCGACACTGTTCCTCTGATCCTTCAAGGTAAATCATATATCTCATCGTTTTTTAATTAAATCACATCGATTAGGCTATGGTTATGGTGGGGTGTTCCGATCAATTTTGATGGATACGTCAGAAAACTCAAATTCAGAATGTCTCGTATAACGCGCGTAACATATTTGGAGAGGATTTCTAGTCACTCGATACATACAAACC
The DNA here is from genome assembly GCF_014825855.1 of Bombus pyrosoma. Taxonomy (NCBI): domain Eukaryota; kingdom Metazoa; phylum Arthropoda; class Insecta; order Hymenoptera; family Apidae; genus Bombus; species Bombus pyrosoma. Next base: position 8,831,678 of record NC_057772.1, read on the forward strand.
ATGTGTCGCTTTTTGGAATAAGATTTTAATATATCGTGGCTTATGAAAGTATCTGAACACATCAGAGCAATCAAATAGGAATTTAGAATGTTTGGGATAACTCGTAATATATTTAGAAAAGGTTTTTAATAGTTTGGTGCATATGAACCACGTGTTGTTTTCTGAAATAAGATTTTTACAAACGCTCATAGTTATCGTAGAGAACTTTCATGTATATGTACCTGACTAGGAAGACTATCAGTGCACATCATTGTATTTATTATAGCATTTACACGTTAATTAGTTAGGTGCAAGCATACTTAACAACACTTACATATGATTGCAAAAGTTTGATACTACGAAAATGAAATGTAGAATTTGATGAAAAATTGCTTTATTAGGGGATACAATTTTTTGTAACCACTGTATATTTAGTGCAAATGAATTATCCGTTATATTAATAAGCTCGAATATTCAATGGGAACATCGCTTAACGCTTATTATACATATATTTAATATGGCTATCTTTAATATTGCTATACATACTGTATACTGACTTTTTTACTAAATATATGCTTGTAATAAATATCTCGTAACTTTTATGTATATATACAGTTTCAGATTGGTTTCAATTTTATAATCACGATAGTCGTGTGTCATTACAGTGTCAATGAAATTTCAAAATGTGTTACGTAACATACATAACATATACATGAAAGTTTCCTGTGGTAAGTGTTCAGATACTTTTAGAGGCTATTGTATGCATTTACAATGATTTTTACTAATGTACGCATTTCGGCCTTCGAATGTTTCATTTGTCAGAAGACGCGTTTATTGTAGCTGTAGCCTTACTCGCTCTTCGTCGTCAATCTTCTTAAATCGTCAAGCTTCCTTCCCTCTATTTACTTGCAGTATTAAGTACTTGAAGTATTAAGGATAAATAATAGTTGGTTGTAAAAGAGAATCGTAAAAGGAAGATGAGGAAGACAGGGAATTTGAATAGAGAATTCATGTTTCAAAAACAGAGTTTTAACGCGAACGAAGAACTGCCAAGAGAGACTCGTCATAGCATTGATAATGATTAAGTTGTGCTACAACGATTGAAAATTGTTGGACGTATGCCCCTTAAGTTGACTCGATTCATGTACGTCGCCAAAATCGGCCAGCTTTCAAGCAACAAACTGCTCGCTTGGCAGACGTCCACGAGGAACGTGTGGACCGCGATCGCCTCGAATTTGATCGCCTGGTATCTCGCGCGTTTTGGAACAGAAGGTCGTAAGACACATAGACGCATATTTTGCATAAATGTAAAATCGTTCGCTAAAGCTTAACGAAGACCAATCAAGCTTTCTTGAGGTGGGCATTAAAAAAGCGTCTATCACGTTTTATTTATTTAGAGTGATTGAAATTCAGTGGCTTTCTAATCTCTAGGAACTTGATGCTCTCCTACCAATTAATAGCCGATGAACTTATAATAGATGGAAGCGATATAGTGAATGTATGAATCATAAAATCGCTTGGTGATTAAAGTTTACAACACTCGACGACTGTGACAATTAATTTGAGACATAATAGGTTTCATAAGGAGCCTAATGTCAACTTAGAATCGGTTCTTTCTTTGTAGTATATCTAAGAGAGACGAAACCTAAGTGGAATCTTTTTTAAATGTCATAATGATTATGCTACACTTTTAATATTTTATGTATTTCTGTATGTTTCTGCATCCTTTAATTTTCCACAAACGCGTCGATCATTCGCAATCTATTTATCACACCACAATGTTACTTCAATTTCTTTTATTTAAAAAAAATACTAAGCGAATCCTTGGAATTCCTTTTCGTAATAATATTAAAAAGATTCGATAATATATTTCAATTAATCGAAGAAAAAATGATAAATGATACTTTCGTTAAGACAACAAACCACAGAAAAAACTTTAATGGGCTTAACTATGTTTTATGACCTTGCTGTATCGTCTTGCTATATCCATCTATTATACCTTTCTACATTAATAAATGAAAGAGACATGAATTAAGTAGGAAAATATTTTGAAAAAAACTGAAGGCAAGGAGACGTCTACCACGGTGAAACTTCTCAGAACTATTTATAAAGCACACGGCCTCGTGGTAGAACGCGGTTGCCTATCATGGTCGTCCCGCGTGCAAAGCAAACTGACCGGAACTTTCGCCCGCTTTCTCACCCTCGATCTTGCAGAGGCTTTGCAAACTTGATCTTTGCATAAGTAAATGATGTGCGTTTCGTAGATGATAGAGGATTCTTGCTGAGTAACGTCTTGCTTTAAGAGTCATTGACACGACCTTTTTTCTGAGCTTCTGCTGTTAGGAATGTATTTATGAATGTACGTATAGACGTATTAAAATGCTGAAAGCTGGACGAGACGAATGGCAAGTTCCACGTAAGTAGGTTTCTCGTTACCTTAGAAGCTTGTTGTCTTCTATAAATAGATAATATATTTTTCTTATGGCAAGAAGATTAGTAATTTATATGAAGGATTTAAGTTTATTTGATCTAATATCCTAGTCTAGTTTGGTTTTAGTTAAACGTTCCAAGTATTAAACTTATTGTTAGACGGTTAGTTGATCTTTATGGATAAGAAGCTTTCTCTGGAGGCAGGGAAATAAGTATTTAACAATCTATAAACAGGTTTTAAGGTTTCGTTAATATTCTAATTTATTTTAATATTCGTGGTACTTCTAAATATTGAAGTTATGATATTGGCTCCTCCGAATAGGAAGTGCATTATACCGTTCAATCCATAATTGATAACATGGTGGTGTTAGATTTTCTTAAAATTTCCCTAATGTAACCTTTTATAGTCCACAATTATTGAAAGTCGACGTTTGTGCGTAGGTTTCTCGTTATTTGCAAAATTAGCCTTCGGTGGTTGGATATTACCCAAAAATTCATTATACTCAATGGATATTTCTTAAATGCTTGAAACGAATATTTTGCAATTTCTCAATCTCTTATCTGAAAATTGAATCCCCCATTATTATCATTACTACTTATTCCTCTTATTATATTAATATTATTATTTCTACTTGTTTTTCTTCTATCATAGCTATCTACAATTATACGCAATTGCAATGGGCTTTCACAAAGTCTATAGTTAGAAATTTGTCATACGAAACAACAATAGGTACAGAGAACATAGAAACTTGCACGTTCCTTAAAATACTCTTTATGATCACGTTGTGCGAACGTTTAGTGTTCGTTCTCTGTCCCTTTGTTGCTATTCTAAGGTATCAACACGAGCATCTTTTCTGAGTGACTAAAAAACAATTCTCAACAGATTGGAATAATGCCGCAAAGATATTTTGGAATAACACGCGGTTTTCTAGCTTTTGCGTTGATTTCTCAGCGAAAGAAGTGAATGAGTAAACGCTCTTGGATTGCGCAACGTTCACGGAAACGTTTATTATAGTACACAAAGCAACAACTGAACTGTTTGTTTAACTCTATTTCCAAAAGATTCGCAGTCAACAGTGATACGAGCATAACCGAAGACCGAAACACTTTTATTACCATCGATTAAAGAATTCTTAAGCATCCTGATACAGTGTACGTATCGTTTCTCGTTGCTCCATTTTTATAAATATTATAATTTATATCTCTTATATTTATTTCTATCTGTAAATTTCGACTTATTTTATTCATTTCTATTCATGTTTATTTATTTTTCGTCTTATTTATAATTCGCTCGTTCTCTTTCATTCCATAAGATACTTCATTACGTCAAAATTTTTCGAATGATATACAGCAAATAATAGTCGACTGTATGTTCGTAATATGAGCCTCTGAAAATCCAAAGTAATCAATTTCACTTTTTGTAAATTTCTCGATAATATTAATAGATATTATTAATAGAGAAACGAGCGATTTCCTTCCATAAGTTTATTTATCACAAGGATATGACACGAATAATAATAAATTCGAAACATTGACATCATACCTCTATACTTTTTAATTTACGTAACTAATCAGTGCGACTTGCGAATAGTTCGTATAAGTGAAAAAGAATTAATTGAAACTGATTCAGCGCAAGAGTTAAACTTCGAATACTACGAAACTATTTCGTGCGGCATTAAACGAGACGAAAAACGTTCTAGAAACGATCGAGACAGCGGAATAATTTACGAATCACGATTCCAAATATGTAATCGGTATACTGTATCGGGAGCATAGCTTGCATAGAATCGGCCGCAGAGGACTTCCTAATTTCCGTATTCGCGAAAACGGGTCAAAGCTATTTTCGCGCGAGGCCTGTCGTGTTCGAAACAGCCGCCAACGCTTCTCTGCCATCGAGAAATGCACCAGACTAGACCTAGAGTCGTTCATTTAACGTTCTCGACCTGGACGCGATCGCATGCGGTTCGTTTTCGCGGAAACGCTGGATCGGGAATCCTGAAAACGCGCCGGTTACTATTATTCGCGTTACTATACTCACGTCCAATGAAAGTGGCTCAATGTCGCGGTTAAATAAGAACTGAGAGACGAAAAGTGACGAATTCTTCGTCTTTTTTCTTTCCTTTATCGTGAAATCATCGCAGAAGAATAAGGTGATTACAGAAACTTTTTGTGGCAAAAGTAGATTAATATTGTGAAATTTGGACAGAAGAATGTGAAAATTGTTGTTTTTGAAAAATTTGTTTGAGCAAAAATATGGGATAATATTGTGACTAATTGGAGATCGACAGGGAAAAGGTATTAATTTTCACGTGGAGTAGTTGGAGAAGAAAAAGGTAATTAGAGAAACTTTCTTTAGCAAAAGTAGATTAATACCGTGATAACGGGACAGTAGAATAAGGAAACTTTTGTTTTTGAAAAATTTGTTTGACCAAAGATATAGGATAATATCGTGATTAATTAGGGATTGAAGAAGAAGAGATGAAAATTTCTGTTTTTAATGCGGAGAATTTGGAGAAGAACGAGATAATTACGAAAGAGTATTAAAGTAAAAATAGATTACATCGTTCGTTATTGTGAAATTGGGACAGGAAACATCGAAATTTCTGCTTTTGAATAGGGTTTGAGAGAGGAAAAGTGAACACTCGTTCTGCTTTAACGTAGTTTAAATGTTGAAGAAGAGCAAGGTAATTAGAAATTACGTATTTAAGTAAACTAGATTAATATTGGATAGGATTTGGAACAAGAATAAAGTGAAAATTTTTGTCTTTATCTTGGAAAAGTTAGAGCGGAACGAGGTAATGGAGAAATTAGGCAAAAATAGATTAAGATCATAATTGAATAGTGCGATTGGTAAAGAAAAGGAGAAGATTTCTTTTATTCACGTGGAGAAGTTCGAAAGTAAATAACTAATAAAACACAAGCAAAAGAAATTTATTAAAGTAGAAATAAATTAATATTGTAGTTGAATAAAAATTTCAAGAGCAAAAGTGTAAGATTCCGTTTTAATGCGAGAAAGTTCAAACGGAACAATAAATCACTATTATTTTTAGAATTCAGATAAAGATAAAAAAAAAAAACGAGACGAAATAAATTAAAATTTTAGTTGAATAAAAAGGTTTCAACGGAGAAAGATATTTTTCTAATATGAGAAAGTTGAAACAGAACGAACAAAACTAGAAAAATCATCCAACTAAGAACAGATTGTTATTGCAATTAAATAAAAATAAAAAAATAATGTTTAACCGGGAAAAAAATTTCAAATCGATAACAGAATAAACGTGAAATAGCAAATAAAAAGCAATATACAAATCTTTTTGTAATATGTAACAGATGTAAAATGAACGTTATAAAAAGAAAAAGATATGAAGAATCATACTGTTCGTTCGAGTTCGTTTGTTATTTCATCGATTTATTTTTACTACGCTTGTAATACCTTACGAATATCGACAGCTCGCTTGAAGAACGATGTTTGCTTTGGGTTCCAGGCAGCCAGTCGAAGATCCAGAGGATCAAAATGTCGGAGGCGGAAGGTGAGGTCTTCTTTACGAGCTGGCGTCACGATCTTCTTTGAATATCTCTTTGGCCTACGATTATTCGAGTATCGTATGATAGATAATGAACGAGCGAAATTGGTCTACGTTAACTCAGGGAGAAATGTACGATGATCGCGGCTTCTGAATAAATACGATAGGGCGTACGATTGTCTGCAAAACGTAACATCATTAACGAAACATTACTTCTATTCTTTTCTGTCATCTTTGAATCCTGACATTCTTTTTTCAATTCATCACATTGAACTATTAAAGGACGTTCTTTGCACGTGACTACTAAAAAACGAAGGATTAGAAAAACGAAAGAAAGACAATAAAATGAAGTACGTACATCTTTCTGCGATGTAACCATTGCTGTGTTTTCTGCTACGTTAACCCTTTAACAGTATAGCCTCAGAAAAGTTCGAGAAAATCATCGAATATAATAATACATTTATAGTATATTAGTAATCTATCGTTTATTTACAGCTGCGAAAAGTATTAGCACATTATTGTGTCTATTATAACATTCACATACTAATTCATTAGGTTCAGGTTTATTAAATTTCATATTATTTGCCAATACTTTCGTGTAACTACAAAAATTTGACTGTTTAAGAATAAAATGTAGAGCCTAATAGAAAAAGCTCTTTACTGGAAAATAAAGCCATGTGCCAATACTTTTTTGTAACCACTGTATCTTGATATAAATGAAAGGTGTGCAGATCCATTGTTGATAAAAAAAAAACTGCTTCATTCTCTTCGTCCGACACGTTCCATTTTAATGCCATTAAATTTTTCCAGATATTCAAAACGTCGTGGAGAACCATAATTTCCAGAACATCGTCGAGGGAGAAAGTGGAAAATCAAGCACCGTAGAATATTTAGACACCTACGAGGATATCCCAAAGGAAACCGTAAAAGAATATCCAGAAGAGACCAAGGAGGAATTATTCAAAGAGGAAAAAGAGAAGGAGACGTACGTGGAGAACGAGAGGAAATCGATGGAAATAGAGAAGAAAGAGACCGCACAACCAGGTTCGTGACGCACGGTAATTCGAGGATAGATGGATCACCTGTTTCGAATCGAACGAATCTAGCTCAACGCATTCCGTGGTTGTTAGTTGCGTGTGAAATGAAACGCGAAGCAATTTCAAGGATTGTTAAATCCTTGTGTTTTAGTCTGTTATCTTCTGACTAAACAATCACCTAACTTCGATTTAACAAACCTATATAATTGTTGTTTTCTATCGATCTTTATGCTATAAAGAGTACTATGCTATGACCTGGATAAATTAGGCTAACTACACTGGAAAAATTCATGACTTTATTTAGCCACTTAATGCACATGCCTCTGATATATGTGGATCTATGTGTAATAGATAGTTTTTAGTCTATCGATTATTCTATTCACTCATTTTCGTGAACTTAAGCTATCTTATAGTAAAATATTTTAATATGTATAATATAAAAGATATATTATACGTTTATTTCAGTGTTCCAGTGTCAATTAGCTATTGTAAAGTGCCAGTTAATTATTATAAAAAGTTCGTAAACCGAGGAATGATTTATACGTTAAGGGGCTAAATGTTATTTAATATAAATTAAATGCACTAGCTGTTTATAGCAGTCCGAACACTTTGAGTTTTAAGCTCTTTCAGATTAATCTAAATGTATGAATTCAAGAAACTTGAAATATCTTGATCAATGTAACCTGGTATTTACTTGACTTGATTCTCAAGTTTTTACACTCGTTCGCGTTCAACCAGTTACTTATTTCTTGACTATTTTGAACGAAGTAGCACGCGAATTTTACTAAACTGCAAAACTTAATAAGAAATTAATAATTAGAAGTAGTATTTCTTATCTTCTTATAGAATTAGAATATAAATGAAAATTTTCATGTCAGGAACTATGATGAAAGGAATAAAATTATTGTAGTTTGATTTATCTATAATTTAGTAATTATAAATTAGATCTTGTCGAAAATAAACAGTCGTCCATTTACTTTTGAATAGTACCGTACTTATGTTTTATGCAAATTAGAATTGCTGTTATTTTATGTTAATCATTGTACCATGGACACAATTAGAATCTACAAGAACTCTTTAGAACATCTCGCCGATTTTACAACTTCAAAATGAAACACCACAGAATAGAAATATAAAAAAATCCTCTTATCAAAACGAAGATATAATTCTACTTTCTTAGTTATCGGTTAAGAAGAATCTCAACCAATCCCAACGTTATCTATAAAATTGGTGTAATAACGAAGAGGTTGATCCATCTGGCTCCTTACCGAAGAAGCTAACCACCAATAAGACCCATAAGTAAAAACCTACTCTCCTTACATATATCTACAATATCGTCTTCGTATCAACTTTTACAAATCAACCCAAAGAAACGTCTTCTTTTTAAAGAAGAAAAACGTGAAAAGGAACGAATGATGGAGTATCGAACTGGTTTGAATTTCGAATTAGCTGCTCATATGGGGCCGATCTCTCGTCTCGCTGCGCGGCGTCGTTCACGATTCGTCAGGGCTCTCTCTCCTCCGGTGGGCAGCTCCGCGAGGCGTTGAACGAGCGACCGAAAATAAATCCCCGCGGAGAATCCCGTGGCTTTTAAATAAAGCGAGCGCGACTGCCGGTCAAGCTAAGCGGCTCCTCCTCGCGAAAACGCGTTTCACGCGTTCCTTTTGCGTCTCGAGCCAACACACACCGACTTATTCTACTTCCACACGACTCTTGATTCTCTCTGGTCTTGCTAGAAAAATCAACAAATAAAAAATATCAAATACCCTTTCTAGTGTGACCAAAAAAAAATCATAGTAAAGAAAGACAACGTACATAAAAGGTATAACAGAAAAATAAAAAGGTATCAGAGACGAGAGAGGTAGATATTCCTTCGTGTATCGTACTTCCTCGTGTACCTTTAAAACCAGCTAACATCTCTAAAAGATAGAAAAGATTCAAAGATGAAAAAAGTACATCTCCTCTCGTCTTTCGTGCTTCCTTGTGTATCGTCAAATAAACATAGGATATAAAAAGGACACAAAGATGAGAAAAATAAATCTTCCTTCGTATACTGTCAAAAAAAAAAAAAAAAAGGGAATCAAAGATGAGAAAAATAGATCCTTCGTGTATCGTGCTTCCTCGTGTGCCGTCTCCGCGCTGTGTGTCCTCAGGTCGTCTCTGGGTTCAACCCTCGTCTCGTGTCGTTTCTTTTTCAGCGAGTTCGAGCACCGTGGACAACGACGAGAAAATCAAACGAGAGGAAACCTCGACAAGAAAAGAAGGGACTGCGACAGGTACCATCGATGGACGAAACGAGAACCAGCCAGTCGGTGAGTGGAATTCATTGCCGCTACTGGTAGAACGTCTACGCGCGGCTCTCGAGCTCTCCCTAGGGGGTCGCCGCGAGGACGAACCACCAGCGCTTCCCGAAGACTCTGGCGTCGACTCCGAAGAGGACTTCCGGATTCGTACCTCCATGGAACAAGTTCTGGGCAACTGCAAGGAACCAGAATTGAAGAAAGACCTGAAATTCCTCGAAGATTTGTTACTATCGGATATACAGACTGCTTTGTCCCGTCTTCGAGAGACTTTAGAGAAAATCGACGTGAATGCGCTCGCGAAACACGGCGCAGCTTCTGATCCTACGAGTAAATTGCAGTTATTAAGGTTGGTATCTAGTTTGTTGTCTAGGCTACAGATGCCCGAGGAAACCACGGTGAAGATTCCTGTGCTTCCTTCGACGTCTTTGAGCAGGAGACGAAGAGGAACTAGACACACTATTGGTGTTTCTACGGAAGAATTGGCGAAAGCTAGGAAGTGGTTAGAAGAGGAAAGAAATAGTCTCCCTTTGGGAGAGATTTCGCCTGTTATAAAGGAACAGAAGGAACAGAATATATCTACAGTTAGTGCGATTGACAGAAAGTCGGAAGAAGTTCGCGATAAATGCACGAAAGACGCGATAAATCAAAGACAGTTACTAGAGGATAAGAATAAAGAAATTAGGGACAATAATTGTGTGTGTCGTGGGATCCAACAGGTGGATGCAGCTGATGTTAAGACTGTTGGAGAGCTAAATATGTACCAGGCTCCGTATAGAGCTAACAATTATCAAGAGAAAGAGAATAACGAGAATATTATTGAAGATAGCGATGAAAGAAGTCGCGTAAGCAAATTGGCGGCTATTCTTCGGCAACGGGCTGAGTTAGCTTCAAGTAGTGGAAAATACGGGAATAGTAACAAATTTAGTGCAAAAAAGTCGAAGATCAAACGTGCGAACACTATTGATATTCCTAGTTACTTGAAGCTTCAAGCTGAGACTCTTGGGCATGAAGCTACCGGCTGTTTGTCCTTAAGAAAGCCAATTAGTGTTGGAGACAAGTCGTTCAATTCTAGCAATGTTACCGTTCCTACTTTTCAACCTAAGACAGAAAACGATAGAAAATTCCTGGCTTTAATTACTAAAAACAACGAAACACCATCAGTTGCGCCAGTAGTTCCCTTCAAGACGTTTGGCCGCACCATGGATATGTCGTCGCTGACTAACGAAAACTGGAACAGTAAATTTTCCAATATTAAAACAACCTTTGATAAACCAACGATGAGTGAAGAGAAGGATAATAAACCTTCTTTAAAGTTTCGAGCTAATAAAATGTTCCCTGGACCGGCTCAGGCACAAGTTTACTCTAATTCTACTCCAAATTATTCTAACTATTCTGCGCCAAATCCTCAGATGAAGATGGAGTCAACAGGTTTCAGGCATGCCCCTTCCTCTCCTTTTCGTAAAATAGAAAGATCTTTGCCAGGATCTCCATCCAAGGTTCCTCCATCCTATCATTGGTCAAAGAACGCTCCAGTACCGACAAACACACTCAAAGAAAAAGCTAGAATGATGTTTGATAAAGAAACGACGCAACAATCTCCGAAATTTTCTAGAGCCAATGTAGAGAAACCTAGTTTTCCTCGACCACCGTGGATAGAACACGAGAAAAACGAGAACAGAGCCAATAACACGGTTACAGAGAACGGTAAACTGGATTATCGATCTTTTTGCAAACAGTTCGCGCCATTCGTTGGAAAAACTTCCATAGAAACGAAGAAACTCGAAGAACAGCACCAAAGAGAACTGGCTCAACGAGACAACGTTACTGGAGTGGTGGATGGCAAGATTTCTTTCAAAGTAGTTCCAGACAAACGTGTTCAGACTCATGAGTATCCTCCTATGGAGCATCGAGGATCTAAAGACATATTCGAAGCGATAAAAACTGGAAAAGATCGTGAGAATCGATTTGGTGAGAATAATTTTGCAGATACTACATTGAGAGGTAGTTCATCAGTGGCCGTGCAAACTGGAATAAACGAAGAGCATCAGAACGAGGGTAGATCTTTCAGAGTGACGCCTAAAATTTCAAAAGGTCAGGCCTTGGTTTGTAGTAACGCTGCTGTACAGACTTCTAACAAATTGGATAGACCAACGATATCAGTAAGTGATGTAGAAAGTGAAAAACAATGGAGACCTTTATTTTGTGAGCAGTCGGGCTCTGATCAGGTGTCTGAAAATCGCCAGAGATTTATTCTGGATCACAATCAGAATTATCATACTGTATCCAGTGGTTCTGAGTATAATAATCCTGTAGTGGTCCCTGGTGTACGTCAGATTCCTAGTGAGCAAGGTTTCAGAGAATCTGTGCCTTTTCAAGAAACGCAGAATTATGAGAAACAATTATCTGGAAATCCTGTGAATAGTTACGAGTCTGAAGATAACCAAAAATATTCTTCTGCTTTGGTTCCTTCTGTTTTATTTAATGGTAACAATCCATCTGACAAAATATCAAATGCAGCAGAAGAAAAAGAGGATCTTCAGAAGACACCAGATTGGCCTATAGAAAGTTCGACTTTCCCGGATGATGAAAATATTCAAAATCAAGATATCAGCCCAGATATTGGAGTGGTTACAAGGTACACATGTGCTATTGCAACGGTTGCATCGTCCGTGGATAGTCCTGAACCTCGATCAGAAGAAGTGGCAGTGGATTCTAGGACGTCTTCGTCACCTTCTCCTTCACAATTTTCTTGGTCCAGGTCTAGACCACCAACTAACGAGACTATTGCTTCAGAGGATGAAATTCGTCGACATAACTTGCTGCAACAGAGCTTGGTTCGTCGCCTGCAGAATGAAATCACTTCTTTGAATGACCAACCTCATCAATCTTCTAATTTTGGACAACACCTGACTGTTAGTCAAGCTCAGACTAAATCCTCGAGTCAATCTCCTAATTTAGTTCCTCAACAACAAAGTTGTAATCAATCAAACACTGTGTTGAATCATCAGCAACAGAGTTTTAATCAACCGAATATTGCCTCCAGTCACCAGCAACAGAGTTTCGATCAACCAAATATTGCATCAAGTCATCAACAGCAAAGTTACAAGCAACCAAATATTCCATTAAGTCATCAACAACCTGTAAACGTGACTCAGAATGTGCACCATCCACAATCGATTTTTAATCAAAATATTCACCATCAACAATCGAATATAATTCACCAGGAACAAAGATACAATCAACCAGCAAACTTCGATCGACCGACAGGTTCCCAAGGACCAAGTCAATTTACCAAATATCTAACACCAGTTCCTCAAAAGAAGCCAGAGCCACCTCGAGCGCGTTCACCAGGTCCAGTGACCGTGAACAGGGTGGTTGCTTTACGGGAAGCTTACGAACAGGTGCCAAACCCTCAATCGAAATCAATTCACAAGGAACGTTCTCCAGTTCCAAATGGAGCGGTACCAATCGACTCCAGTGACGAATATTTGGTATCTTGCGCGAATAAAACTTCTAGATCTATAGTGCTCTCAAAATCAGAGTCCTGGCACCAATTGGCTCTCTCTAATCGTTATCCTCGAGCACCTAAAATAAATGCACCAGCATCAACATCTTCGTTTCAAAGCTCTCATCCAAAACCACCCAAACCAAAGTCTCCGTCTTCTCAGAAATTGAGGTCCAAACAATTTGAAGCGTCGTCAATGGCGGACAGCGTTAAGAAGATGGAAGATAAGATCAGGCAGTATTTCGATCAACCAGGTGATCATGTAGAATCGAAAGATTCTTTGAAACACAGAAGATCTCCTAGATTTGCGTCTAAAGGGATGGTTGGACTGTCTCGTAGTCGTACTATGCCTGGTTTATCTGATGAAAAATTGTGTCTTTCGATAACTACCCCTCAACAAATGCCATTACTAAACGTGAACACCGCAGATGTTGACAAAGTGTTCGACGATCTGTTCGAAGAAGCCACGAGGACCGATAATCAGTAATAAAACTGGTTTGAATCTCTACGTTTATTTAGCGTGACGTGTATTTGAGGAATACAGGACGTCATATTGGATCTTCTTCGATGAGATCCGCTATTTCTTGGTGCAGCTGGATGATTTGTTTTATACTAACGATTCTGGTTGTGGAAAAAATTCACGATTTGAAGTCGTCGATAATTGTAATTATCCTCCTGTCTTAGGAGAAGATCTCTAGTATCGTGTCCGAATCTAAGGTTCGTTTTGGACAATTAATAGCTCGATCTGCTCGTGACGTTGCAGAGTGTCTTTTATAAATTAAGAAATCAAAGGGAACGAGTAGAAAACATGGATATAAAACTGTGTGAAGAAGAACGAGTGATAGATAACGTTGTAATATTTAATTGGCAGCGTTGCTTGTTGTGATGCGGAGAAGACATTAAGTGAAGCTTCGAAGCCATCAAAAGGAAGTTTAAGTGAAGTGACAAATAAAAATAATAGATTTTCATATAGAAACTTAAAAAGGAAACAACAACAAAAAAAAAAAAGAAAGAAAAATTACTGAAGGCAGTGGATCTGCGTGGATTTTAGCAGAGGAGATCAAGCCAACGTCGAAAGCCATACATGCATACATACGTTAAAGTGAAGTGAGCATAAAAAATAATAAATATTCGTATAGAAATAAAATCAAAAAGAGGAGTTACTGAAACCAGTTGATCTATGTGCATTTCGACAGAGGAGATCAACTAACGACGAGAATTATACATAACTAATTAACAACATTGTTTGTTGTGTATGACGCGACTTATAGTACAGAGAAGACATTAAGTGAAGCTTCGAAGCTACCAAAGGAAGTTCAAGTGAAGTGAAAAATAAAAATAATAAATCTTCATATAGAAACTTAAAAAAGAGCAAAAAAAAAAAAGAAAAATCGTTGAAAGCAGTGGATCTGCATGAAGTTGAACAGAGAAAAGATGAGCCAACGTCAAAGGTCGTTCGTCGAGGAGACAAGACTGAATGCTAAAATGATTATTGCTCGCGTGTTCAGCACGAAAAGGGGCGCGCGTTCTCTCATGAAGAAAGTTTCCTCTCTTGTTTCGCGTCGAAGAAACGCCCCATGTGCGCTTTTCACTCTTGTTTGTTTCATGTTTCATTTTTTTCTTAATTTTCTTTTCTTCTTTTCTTTTTCTTTTTTTGTTCTTCTTCTTTTAATAAGCCTCGAGTCGCGCTCTGCGCGCGAACACGTTTTGCGGACGGACGTTCAGAGTCGCTAGAAGGTCGTGCCAAAGCCCGAATAAAGCAGTGAGTCACAGCCCTTCTTTTGTTGATCCTTTTTTGACGCGCAGTAGCGTGTAGCTTGCACCAGCCGGACTGTGCACGAAGTTTGAATAGTAGCATACAGTGATGAACAAAATTGTTGGCACATAACATCCTATTTTCTATAAACTTATGTGTGAATTTGGGAAAACACGATTCTTTGCTCAACGTTCTTGTGAAATACGCTGCGTAACTATAGAACTAAAATCTTGAATACATAAATTGTTAGGTACGAGATGAAAGATAGAACAGGGTAAGATCTGATCAAAATCGTTGCAAAATTATAGTTAGACTTACGACAATTTCATTTTATTGTATCCTGAGCTCAATTTTTGTAAAACCAAATATTCTATTATGTCGGTGCTGTTGTTCTAAAATAGAAATAAACTAGTTTCTATCTTTTTTCTCTTTCTTGTTTTCTTTAGTCTATCGTTTAATCCATTGTTTTTGCGGGAAAAAAGAATAAATTGTTTCTAAATACAAAATATGTACTTCTTTCTTTATCACATCAACGTATAAGGATATGTAGAGCAGTATAAAAAAATTGAATGTTATTAAATGGTTTTATAATTACGAAATGCACTGTATGAGAAGTAGGATTTGGAAACGGTTGATCAATTTAAGAAGTATTTTCATGTCAGAAATATTTCAATATAAAATAGCTGTAGAAATAAATAACTCGATAGATTCGAAGATATAAGATTTTTGAAAAATATTTGATTGTTATGTTTCTTTAACTTATTTTATAATATTAGTTTGCATAACTAATGTTATTGATATAACTTATAAAGGCAACTCGTTGTACATTTTTTATTATTTTATTATTTTTTACTATTCATTTTTATAGCACAGCTGCTTAATGAATTTTGACGATGCAATAAAAAAGAATTGAAAAAGGAACCGTGAGTTTTATAAGTTTACACAGAATTTTACAAGAAAATCTGGTTTGTGGTGATATTTTTGTTCATTACTGTATATTAGTACATCTAGGTGCAGTAGAATGCAAGATGGGGACCTTGTCTGACTATTCACGTCCAGTTTTACTTCCTTTGACTGATTTTTGTTTCTTATATCCCACTTACTTCTTCGTCGAGTATTAATAACTGCCAAGTATCACCGTGTTACTATTTTAGTTGAGATAATTGATAGACAGTGGACCTTTATGCATACTTTTATGAACTAAATTGAACTAAAGAAGTAGAACCTAAATAGAGATCTGTCTTAAGTACTATAATATAAATATTACAATGAAATATTTGAATATTTCGTATATTTTTAAGCATTATGTGCATTTTTCTATAATGTTTCTATAAATGGATAAACATTCATAGTCTAATTCCTTAAATTCCTAAAAAATTTATAGAGTAATTATGTACAGAAGAATACTTTTATTTGGCTAAAATGTTATTATTTATTGAGTTAATGCTTCCGTACAATTTATCATTAAATTTTGTACCAGTTTTCTTTTATTCAATTTTATTTATTCTATTTCTTTAGTATATATCTTTATATAGTAGCTAAAGAATTTAATTACGTGAAAATTCAATTTTAAATGCTTGGACAATGTCCCCCCATAAAACAAGCGACAACACACACAACCCTGAAGCTGTTTGAAACTAACGAATCTAATTGCAATACAGTCAGAGAAAATTTAAAAGGATCAAATATGCACTTAGAAGCCTTAAAACAGTTTAATCTTAGGAATTAAACGATGATGGAAAAAAATACCGGAAGCTTGATGACCTTTAATTTACGCACGATTTATATCCTACACTCGACGCTTGGATTCTTGGCGGAAATGGAGAATGATGTCACATTGATTGCTGCATTAGCAGATCACAGAATCACGAGGAATATTACTAAATAGATAAATTGACATTCACTCTATTAACACTCGTGACTCGACATGCTTTCTTTTCTCACTCACTAATATAATTTACATGAATTAATTTAAACAACAAACGATATTACTAATTATAAATTCGTTAAATCCGAAATAAACTAAGATCTTAAGCCGTGTGTCTACTGACAATAATCACGACAAAGGAAAAACATCGTAAAGCTTACGGTAAAGTGAAAGGGCCGAGGAAATATTTAAAGCTAATGTATAATAGATCAACAAAAATGTAGAGTACTTTAAGAAAGATTCTTAGAAAAAATACTTCTGCTAAGAAGACGTTACAAAAAGGACTGACTGTAAATTACAAAATTAATAGAAAATAATAAAAATTAATAAAATAAAGCAGTTAAGCGAACATTGACAGATTAAGAAACACAATGTCGAGTTCTTGTAAAATATTTGAAATAATGAAAAGAAAAATGAGTATTTAACAATTACCAAATACAAACATTTAAAATAAGATTCAAAGTAAAATTTTAAAATAAGACTTCAAGTTTTTAAAATAGAATTTAAAATAGAATCAGAAAGTGCTCTCCCGATGGATCGTCGATCAGAAAATTCCAATAAATAACGAATGGCTCTTCGATTAACGGAGGGGCAATTCGTCCTTTATCGACACAAAAATAGCGTGCCCCGTACACGTGCATTTATTTGGAGATTGTAAATACAGAGAGAGAAAGAGAATCGGGAGACGCGCCAGCCAAGTTTCCAAGTATTCATTCGCGGAATCAATGAGGAATCGCTTCTGGCGACTTCAATCTTTGCATTTTCGCGCCGGAAAAATATATACCATTACATATGCGCATATATAAATCGCCACATGTTTTCCGTGTGTTCAAAACACACACATACACATAGTCAAAAATGTACGGGTACGTTTGTGTGATCGTGTGTAAAATTTACGCACGAATACCCATTTGGGTTGAACTTTGTTTTGAGCTATCTATATCGAATTTGTGACCTCTACTTTGGTTGTTATATAATAGTTTTTGGCAAATAGAATTAAAAATTTCAATTTTATGCCGCGGAGATCGTTATTTTAAAAATTATTCGTGTACATAAAATGTATGCATAGCGTACATTTCGTTTGAACATACGTATGTTTTATTCTACTCGTTAAAAATTATACATTCGTATGAAGATCACAGGAGGATAACATGAAAATTATATTATTGTAGATTTCTTTTATTTTGATTTCACTTTACGATTAAATATAATTGACAATGCAAAAAATCGACTAGGTTCAATGATGTAAACATTCTAATAATAGCGATGAGTTGAGAAAGTTTGGTACAAGTCAACGGTATGATTAAGACAAGCAATAGTTTAATATCTTCGATATTCGAATATTATGACAGGCAATATTTTGAACCTATCGTTTAGCTCCAAGGTCAATAAAAGGACAATTTTATAATAATAGTATTATAATATTTCTCTAAATAATTGTTAAAATAAAATGTAAAAGATGAATTCGCTAAAAAAAACTGAAATTTCCCTTTAAAAGAGTAGCAAATGTGGCTTGTCAAGTGCTTCCTCTGTAATTTTCATCTATTATAAAAGAAAGTGACAAATTTGGTGTGGCCCAGAATGAACCTCAGCTCCTATTTGCATTTTATTTAAGAGTTTCGCTGCTAACTATCCTCAACACGAACACAGAGAGTACACAATTTAGATTAGAAGTCTTTTAGTTTTACATTCAGCTCCACGTGTTTCTTGTTATTGGAGCGATTTCGTCATCGCCTCGTTGCGGCTCGAATCACGAAATCGGGAACGAAAGATGATTTTGTAACGACCGTGTGTTACAACAAAATGTTGTGATCTATCGTTTAAATCGTTAAATAGATTGGAAAAAGGAAAACAGCAACCTCGAATCGAGGAACAGCGACGAGGTTGAGAAACGAAAGTTTTAGTTGTTTTAATTTTTTAATTTAATTTTAAAATTATTTTGTTATTTTTGAATTTTGCCAACTCCTAATAATAATTCTCACAAATGTAGCGATTTTCATTGACAAACTTTTTTAATTAGATAATAGAGAAATTAACATAAGATGGGATGACAGAATGCATTTCAATGAACCCTAACGTTTTATGATTCTTTTTTTTTTTTTAAATACGTCTTTAATTTAGATCGTTTTATTCGTTTTTCAGCTCGTAAGAAGCCGCTATCACCGTTTGCCAAGTTTCGTGAACTCGACAGACAAAATAGCGCCGCCTCGTCACCCAGGTAATCGTTTACGAGAGTTCTTTATTTATATAATAGGTATTTTCGTTTTTACTATCAGTGAAAGAACGGATATTATTAGACAATTGGTTTCTCTATTTCAGTTGTACCACAAAAATATATGAAACCTATATTCCTTAGAATAATTATCGTTACTTAGCCGTACTGACAACCAGAGTATTAGATATAATTTGAGATAGTAGGTTCATTGAAATTATAAAATTAATAAAAGAAAAAGCTTATAAAAATTAGAAAATAAATATTCGAAAAATTTTAGATTATAATTTAAATATTGACTTAACAATTTCTAACTATAATTTGGAATGTTTAGATCAATATTCTAAAATCTTTATAAAATATATCTTTATAGACATAATTTTCCATAGTTGAAACTAAACTCGATTTAAATTCTATTTCTCTATTTGCGGTCATTAAAATATAATTTTTAAAACTTTGCACTCTGTTACTACTAAATAAAGTTGAAAATTAAGTCATAAGCAATCGTTCAAGCGCAATCTTCGCTAATTGACTTAATCCGCCATACATTTTATATTTATATGCACCTTCCATTTCTTCGAAAGCTTAACTGAAGGCTTTTCCTTCTATATTTAGTCCCGTAAAGTCACCGGCAACAGAGTTTCGATTCAAGTTTACCGAGCCAGCGGTGCGGGACAACGCGGTGCAAATAAAAGAGCGGCTACTGGCGTGGTGCCGTTCCAAAACCAAAGAGTACGAGGTAAATCCGCCTTGTAAATGTGGCTTCACACGCGAGAGCGTCTATGTTATTTACAGAAAACACGCGAATAATCACACATCAATAGCCGAGAGAAAATTACGTTGTTCGCAAAATTAGTCAATCGCGTTGCATAGCTGCGTTTTGTATTGCAGAACGTGCAATTGGATAATTTCTCGACGAGCTGGAACAATGGATTGGCGTTTTGTGCTTTGCTTCATCACTTTAGACCAGACGCTTTCGACTATCACTCGCTACGGCCGGAGAACCGCAAAATGAACTTCGAGTTGGCGTTTACAAAAGCCGAGTAAACTTAAATTATTATCTTCTTGCGACTCTTACTCTTCTCTTCGTGTCTTTCTTCAGACTTTCTTTTTTATATCATCTGAAAGCTACTTTCCTGATTTTGTATAGTATTTTGTATATAAATTATTTATTGTTCCATAGTTTTGACGTGTCCCTCTAAAAAATATTTTTTGAATTTGAAATAAAATAGGCATTTATATCTATAAAATAAATCAAATTTAAGTACATCTTGTATGACTTTGGGTAGACAATTGATTTTACTCAAACTTAGAAATACTTTAACATATTAAATTGTATCTTGGATCTTAGAAATTAACTTAGATCTTTATAATTTCTGAAAAATTCTTAGAGTAACACCAATGTTAAAGAGTGAATAATAATTAAATGTTTGTAGTGAACTCGCCGGGATCGCACCGTTACTTGATGTCGAGGACATGGTGATGATGCGCCGACCAGACTGGAAGTGCGTCTTCACCTACGTACAGTCCATCTATCGCCGCTTCAAAGACGAGGATTAAGGACTTACTTTGACGCTTCTTAATGGCGTTCCGCAGTGCAAACCCGACATTCAACCGCCTAATACGATTCGCGGATCGCGAATCCGTCTGCTGTTCATTTGAATAGATCATCAAGGAAACGGCGCATTCTCCAAATATGAGATGAGAAAAACGAAACAAGCTCAGGCGAAATCCTCGGGCGGAGAACAGTGAAGAAATAGAAAAAGTTCGCTTTTGCGCATCTGGCATTCAGCAACGCGTTCAGCAACATTTTTACGCACGACTTTCCTGGCAGCCTTCCAATGAATGTATAATTATTTTTACCGAAAAACGATGCAATAAATAAAACGGCTTCCTCGAACATGTAGTGCTGTGACTGATGCGTGAACAAAACACCACCAGTCATAACAAAAAAAGGAACTGATGTTATAGCATTGATGTTATCGATGGAATTCAAGGTCTTCTACGCCAAAGATTTATGAAATAAACATGTGATGCTAGCAATCTGCTCGATTAGTATCGTTATTTTTTGTTAACGACGATGTAACACGAACCACAAATTTTTCAGATAGAAGGTAATGAAAAAAAATTTCAACTCGTATTAGAAAATCATTTATTAATTATAATCAAAAATATCTAATATTTATACTATATTAAGTGGTATTCTATGAGATAAATACATCTGTAATTGCAGCTATAGTCTTAGTTGATTCATTAAATGACAAATTAATATAAATACAAGTAACCAAAGACGATTAAAATGAATTTAGAAACACCAAGAAGTGTCTCCATTTTTAGTTTATCGGATCTTTACTCAGTCAGACTTTGTTGTTAATCACACGACCCGTCAATATTTATTATTAATGAGTAGATTACGCATTGTGCCTAATTTAAAGTACTGTATTTTAATTATAAGGCACCAATTAGTACATGAGTACAAAACGTTAAATTAAATGGTATCTTCTAAAGAATTATTTATATCATTCCTATCTTCTCCAAGCATTTCCTGCAAAACAATGGTATATTTAATTGCAGAGAATTTGAACATTACAGGAGAAGGATTGGTTACAATACCTGTAAAACTTCAACAAGTGATCTCGATTCTTCCAACATTTCTTTATATATGCGATTTTCTTCTTCTAATTTCTCAACACGCTCAATCAATTCTTTGTTATCTTCTAATGCATCCTCAAGCGCTATCCGCCGTCTTTCAGCCAAGACTTCCCAGTAGTTTTCACTAGGTCCAGCTATTGTAAGCATGAAACAAATATTTCCAAAATCAATAATTTAATAATTACATGAAGGATCATAGTTTCCTCTAATTTTTTCTTTTTAATAAAAGCATACCTTCAGATGTTAAGTCTTCAACTTCAATTTTTATTTTTCTTCCTCTCGCAGTTTGAACTGCTTTATCTTTTAAAGTTATTTTCTTACGTTTTGATTTCTCATCATTTTTAGATTTTTCATTTACTTCGCTAAAAAATAAAATGTAATTTAAATATGACATTTAAAAAATATAAAACAAGCAAATGGTAAAACTTATTTACCCTTTATGTGTTTCTTTTGCTATTAGGGTGGATCTCAGCATCCTCCTACCACCAACTAGATTTTCTTTGTCAGTGGCTGTTGGCTGCAAAACGTGCAAAGACTTTCTGACCTTATCCTGTTTCAATAAAAGATAAAAAATATGATATACGATGAAGCCTCTACATGCAATTATGTTACCAGAATCATGTGCCATGCTAAAGGTATAAAAGAAATTAAAAAGTACAAAATAAGGATAGTAAAAGAAGATATTCTAAATATAACATGCAAAATGAACTTGTAATACAATAGAACTCCATCTACGGAAACAAAATTTTGGTTAATGATCTACTAAATGGATTCCTATAAAAATTGTATAAATTCACTTATTTTCAATTACTTTGACGTGTTTGTTCCCTGATAAATTTCCAAAATAAATAGTCCCACAGTGATGATCCACATGCAACTTAAGATCGTTACTCAACATTTAAAACGGCGGTTAATTAATAATCAAAGTTTGTAAATAAAAAAAAAGATGGGTAAGATAACAGTTTCATAAATTAAAATGTTAATAATTCCTAATATATAAAATTCCACGAAATGAAGGAATTTTCGTGGAATTTTAATGTAAGCGATAGTTTACTTTGCAATGATTATTATAAATGAGAAGTGACGAAAAACATCGTTACATATATCACTAACCTCAGAAGCAACAGTTTTGGCGGTAGAAACCTTTGTGCCATCTCCAGGTTTCATGATAGTGGCCGTTAGAAACGCGAGTCAATTAAATAATTTAGAACGAATTCAAACTATATACGTGCATAGACGGAGAATGATAGAATTCAATAATACATCCGAACTACAATATTTCTAAAACAAATATTTCTTATGTACAAATTCGAAAGAACTAACCCACCTTCATCCTACGTACACGACAAACGACAAATGCTTCGACGTAGAATGTAAGATTTTCCCGCATTTAGTACGTCACTTACTGGTTCTTAAATTGCTGCTTTTGTAACGCAATGATAGCACTATTAAGGATAAAGGATAGTTTCTATGACAATTAACATGGATATATAAATGAAAAATTATTTTATACCACTTAATGATTTCCTAAAAAAGCAAAACTATTTTATTTTTATCAAAATAAAAATGTTTGGCGTGAGAGAAAGTATCAGATATTTATTGGTACAAAAAATTTAAATAGGTTTACAAACATGAAGTATTTTAAACTAAATTACTTAACAAATTAATTTATAAACAAAGAAATTAAAAAAGAAGGAATTACTACAACAGTTTATTTCGGAAGATGAAATTATAAATGTTCCTAAATTAACCCTCACAACTAGCTATTTTCACTAATATACATTTTTTCCAATCATCCACACTATCGCCACGTAGCGGCGAAAGAGTAACACTAATCGCTATTGCTGTCCTTGCTGCATACTATCTCTCTCTTTGTCTAAAAACTAGTCGCGTGCTGCCATTTATTCGATATAGAAGGAACAGCAACTTGGAGCGCATCAGGATAGATGGCAATACAGTACTTGTCCGTAGATAAGGAGGAGATGGTGTGCGACAAATCTATGTATTTGTTTCAGGCAAAGAAGTATTCCGGATCCATTTTATTCAGTCGTATCCAGATTTTTGTTTGTACGTGGTCATTACGAAGCGTCGTGTAAACTTGTTAAGAAGAGAAGACGTAAATTGTATCAAGAGAGGTAAACAAAACTGGTAGTGATAATTATTAGTGTATTATAATCTATAAAAGTGATTTTGAATTAGTTAAATTGAACTTCTAAACCTGATACATTTGATTAAACAGCAACAGATATAATTGCTTAACATAGTTTGATAAACATATCCGATCTTTCGGTCTTATTTGAGAGGTTATAGTCAGAAAAATAATTCGATATTTCAGAATAATTTAGAATACCTCTGAATTGTGAATTTATGCATTCTCGTTCCTCTAGATTTTGATTTTATTTTGATACTGTGAATAATAAAAATTACGAAGTAGCTGTAAATTGCATTTTGTTATGTTATACTGTGTATACTATACTATAAACTACAGACTATAAAAGTAATAATTAAACTGTCTTGTATTGATGAAATTACTTGTAGAAAATCATATATTTATTTACATTACATTAACACGTTGACTACCACAACACCTGTATTCGGGTGTCAGCAAAGTTTCTGGTCAGGTCGCGTAACCCATATTCGGGAGTCGCTTATTTGACTACTTGCAAAGGATGGTCGTAGGTATTTGAAAAGGTATTCCATAATAATAAAACTGTTGAATTGTTATAAAAGTAATACGAAAATGGTTTATTAAAAAAATTATCTAGAATGTAAAACTTTAAAGCATTCTATACATAGCTGAAGTTGGTCGGGACAATTTGGACAATAAGTTGTTGTTTTCTTCGAATTGTTTTGTGCCTTTGTTCGGTCCATTCGACGTCTTTTATTTGCATAACATAGTTTGCATGCGCGTCTAATGCTTCTTGCGGAATCATTTTTCCGAACGGCGATATTATGCTGACTCCGTCGAAGATAAGAATTTTTTGTATTTTCAGACAACCCTAATAATTTTGCAACTAATAATTGTCTAAATATTCTAATATTTATATTCTTCCTTGTTGCAATTTTGTAAACCGTCAAAGCGTTTACAACTGAAATTCTCAGAAGGAGTTGAATGCCAAGTTTTCTGTACCATTTGATTCCTTTTCTAATTGTGGTGGCATAAGAAACAATTTGGTCGGAATAATCTATACCACACTTTCCTTCATTATATTGAACAACAGCTAGTAGTTTTAATGTTGCCAACAAACGAAACGAGAGATCATTCTTGAGACCACCACTTGAGCGACTCGCATTACTAAAATATTGATGGGAGCACCTAACAGAGAACGCTTGGTATTGCTGCATGTGTGGCCTGACGGAGATTTGTTTGAAAATATGTGTGACAGTCAACGTGTTAATATTATCATTATCTATATTGTCAAAAATATATGTTATTAAAAGATTAAATTAAAATTATAGGTGAAAAAATATGCAATAATGGAAACCGTTGCTAAAGATTTACGTGGTCTAAGAGCTTGTTTAGTATGTTCTTTGGTCAAGGTATGTTCATCTGACTATAATTATCATGTACAATTATATGACTAAAAATTTTAATCTTACAGACATTTGATCAATTTGAATTTGATGGTTGCGATAATTGCGATGAATTTTTACGTATGAAGAATAATAAGGATAATGTTTTTGATTGTACAAGCTCCAATTTCGATGGGTAAGTCATATAAATAATAAACAATTTTTGATTTTCAATATTTGATTTTCCTGTTGCGAAATCAAATTATTAAAATTGATATTATATGTTTAGTATGATTGCTGCTATGAGTCCTGAGGATAGTTGGGTTTGCAAATGGCAAAGAATAAGTGAGTAAGAAATTTGTACCTAGACACAATAAGTTAAGATTAAGCAAGAGAAATATCGTTATTTTATTCTTGTACACTTTTACAAAATTATAACAGTTACATTATCTCATAGTAAATCATACTATAAACTGTTATCCTTTATTCTACATTATTTTGACATCTTACATTTTATTAATGCTGCTTCAAATTTCTAATGTATTAACCTTTCCTTTTTTTTTTCTCTCTTTAATAATTATTTTTGGCAGTGCAAATAACAATAATCTATATCATGTTTTATATCATATTGTAAATGTATTGAAAGGCAGGACTTTGTACAAGTTTTTTAAGCCAATATTTCAATACAAAAAATGCAACTAATATAAAACAATGCAATATATATATATACGTATGTGTATATATATATATATATATATCGCAATTTAATAGGTTGTGTATCTGAGATTCTTAATATTATATATTATTATACATTTATACAGAATTTTCACTAATATATATGACAGTATGTATAATTGTTAAGGAACATGCTTATGTGCGTACACAAGATTCTATTTTAACATATTTTAATTTCATGTATATTTTGCATTAATTTTTTACATGCTGTTTTTTTTCATTTAACTTAAAACAAAATAAGTGGACAAAATCTCTTGCTAATAATCATAAATATTTGCTGTAAAATAAGTGAGATTCAATCTTTTTTCTCCTTTTAGATCGGTTTTGCAAAGGTGTATATGCAATATCAGTATCAGGACGATTACCAGCAGGTGTTATAAGAGATATGAAAAGCAGAGGAATAGCGTACAGGCCACGTGATACAAGCCAAAGATAATTTCAAAATTTGTATTATTACTACCATATTTTCTTGTAATATTATTTATTAGAATATTGTAATTATTTATCTTGTATTTGCACTAAGAATTTTATAAGATTTTCACGAAAATATTATATCGATTTGATTGATATGAACTTTTGTTTAGGTTCCAAGAATTCTCTTCTAATTCCTTCAACCTTTTTGACTATAATTAAGATTTTTGTAAGATTTGCTCGCGACTCTTTACATTTTCTCTAATTCCAAAAGATTACAATATATTAATATTTCCTCTAAATCTCTCAATATCTGTACAGATTTTTAAACAGACTAGTTAGTAATATCTCGAAAACATTTGAATTTAAAGAATATATACAACTTGCGTGGAATCCATTTTCTCTTATCATAAACACGTTCCACATCATTCTTTCAAATCAGGTTCGTGTTATCCGATAAATTTTAAAAAATGGTAATGTTTGATTTTCTAATTATTATAGCTAAATACAAAGTTAGTTTGCTCTGATTTTCTACAAATTCTCATGTAATAAGTTAATGTGTGTACATTAAAAATTTACGAATGCAAGTTTCTGTTTTTTTCTTTCTAATGCAGATCAATATCAAATATGATTGTTACCTGGACACATATTCGAATGAGAACAGACTGGATGCCGCATCACGGGCAAATTATTGTTTACACAATTAAGCCATAGATTAGCACAAGTAACGTGATAATTATTTTCATTATAAACTACCCTGCCACTAGTAATAACTGTTAAACAAAGTGAACAACAAATGGCTTCACCTTGATGTAAAGGCCAAGCTGGTAATTCCGTAACAATCTGAAATGTTTTATACGAAGATATAAGGACATGTATTTATAAACTTAAGACTCTAAATTAATAAAAATTATATGAGATAATAATATTTCTTACTGGTATGTTTGCATAAAATGGTTCCATTTCTGCCCAAATTCGATCAATATCCATTAATAGCTCATCAAAACCTATTATATTGATATCCATTTCCTTATATGAAAAATTAACCCGTCTACAAACAGCTGCGACTTCGGCTAAATCTGATTTAAAAAAGAAACACACGATAATAGCGGAATATATTTTAGACCGCTACAAGAAAGTAATTCAATAATTTTCCGAAAAATAATTGAATCACAAAGTATTACTTACTGCATAGAAAGTTGTATCCTTGTACTGAATTTAAAACTTCATGTAATACAAGTTCTGAACTAATATTTGTAAATATATTTGCAGCTACTTGTAATAATAACACACAGCTCTCCATGTATTGCTTCCATTCCCAATATTCTGACTGTAAAACCAAGTAGATTATAAATCCTCTTTTATATTCTTTGTATATATGCTGAATATATAAAAAATATTTGCAATACATATGTGATGTATAATATGGTAATAACCTGATGTGTAGTATCTACTATTTGCTCATCTTCAGTATTTGACGGTAAGAAAGACTTAAGATCTAAACTAGGCACAGATCCTGATCGAGTTAATGCATTTGATGCACCGTTCATGAATTCTATACTATTAATTGATATGGCATCTTCCTTCTGAAGAGCTTTCCCTTAAGGTAAAATGTAATTATAATGATACTGTCTATGATAAAAAAAAATTAAATATCAGAGATAATATACAACATCAATTACCTATCTCTAAGGAGCGTTCTTCTACATTATCCTCAAGCTTAAGATTGTCAAATGATTCAGAAATATCTGGCATAAGATTAAAATCTGCTGCGTTTGCATTATTATTGTTAGTAGATCTAAACTCAAAATCTGTAAAAATATCGGCAAAACTGTCAGTATCTAAAGCATTTGTGGCAGGAGTATTACTAGCAGGTTGTTCTGCAGACACAAATTCTCCAAATTCATCAGTTGATTGATTGCTGTAACTTGCGTTTGCCTCTGGTTCAGTTGACACAGTTGTTTCTTGAACCAATGCACGCAAGGCACTATATTTATCTTCAACAAGTTGTAGATTCATAAGATCCTGTTGAGTGGATTCCATTGTTGTTGATGAAGCCTAATTATGAATTTTTAATTATTAATAAATACTATTAAAAAATAATAAAGTATTTTTAGACATTTTTCTAGTTATAACTAATTTCTTTTTTACTATTTTTTTAATATAACTTATGAAGATTAAATTACCTTATCCATCCATTCTAACTTATTCAACACATCTTTGTCATTAGGTAAATTTATAATTTCTGTACTTGTATAATCTTTTACATTCTCACTATGGTCCTTGGGCGGATCATTATTTCTTATCACTGTATCCTTAAGAATTACTGTTTTAGATTGATTTTTTATTGCACACTTAGGAAATAATTCTGATAAGCAATCCAATGTTGATTGATCTTTACTCTGAGACATTGTAGTTAATGGTAAAGATGTAATACGCGTTTGAGTAGTGCCATGAGCAGATTTAGCATTTATATTATTCTTCTTTGACTTCTCCATTGGTTTTTTAATACCTAAATTATGATTTGCAAGTCTACTTCCAATGGCTGAGCCCTGTTTTGTATCCCAAATTGGAATATTAGGAATGTTAGAAATTGGAGCACTTTGAAATTCAGAAAAGTCATCACACAGATCTGCTGTTGGTTGATGTTTAGAATCTAATTGAGGGCGGGAAGTTTGCTTCATATCCTTTGATACATTATTTGAATCCCATATGGTAGTAGAAGAGACATAAGACTTATTATCAAAACATGAAATTTTTCCAGGTACATTGTTTGTCATTTGCACATTTAAGTCTGAAGATATGACTCCTTGTTGATGCAATTTCATTTTTCCTTTAACTTCCAAGGAATATCTTTCATCAGAGCTAATAAACCCGATTTCAGAACTTTCTTGAAGGTTTTGAATCTTAGCTGCAGAATTTAACTGAGTTACAGGCTGTAGATTCATTAAACATTCAATGTTCAAATAAGGAGTAGGTGGAAATGGAAGTAGATGTAATATATCTAGGCTATTGAACGTGTAAGAAGCCTGTGCTGCAGCAACAAGAGCAAGAACAATATATAGTTCTTGCTCTGTGAGTTGTCCAGCATACTTTTGATTTGCCAAATTCCATATGTGTCCAAGGACTTCCGTAGGAAGCTGACTAGTGAGCAATAAAGGAAAGACTTTGTTTGTATCGACCAATAGCTCGGTTTGCATTCCATTGGTTCTGAGTTTGTCCTCTCTCACCGCTTCCCATACCATCTTATAGATTGGTGGTAAAGTAGTGGAATTAGTCCACAGCCAAGTTGGCAATTGATTCAGTCTTTTATCCATGTGAGTTTTGTTCATTATTAATAAACTGATGTTCGACGGAGCTTTCGCTATGACGAGCTTAAATTACGTGAACTCGTCGAGTAGTATAATTTCATCCTTCAGCTTACTACCCTGGTACATACATCAAAGTTAACACTATAAACATCTCACTCGATTCACACGATCTATTTGAAATTATATTTCCACATGTCACTTGTGTTACATTTTTTGTAGATCGTTTCCATCGCAAAGGATGTACGAAGAGTAACGTCGTTTCTCGATTAGATCAGAATTATGAATTCGAGATAATAATATATAAATAGAGACAACTGCGTGGCAAACAAGAATTAACAATTCAGATGTCACCGGATGATCACTGGACGACGTTCTGTTACGAAGGTAGATCCGCGACAAGCGACAAGTGCGATTCTGTGTGATGGAGTTTATTCAAATTTCGAGTTTAAGATGATTCACACTACAAATAACGATGTACAATGATCTTCATTTTTAGTATGATATTTGTTGAATGTAAGATAAAACAAAACACATTTTGGAATATTCTTTATGTAAAAATATGATTTATTAATACTTTGCTGATTTAGTCAATATTTTTTCTAGGCCATAAGTGCCTCCTAAGTCTCCTTTTAACAAATTTATTACTGTCGAAGAATATAAATCTAAAAAATAACAAATGAAATATGCCAATTAATTATCGATAAAGTAATAATTAGATTATTAAATTTATAAATATGAGGTATAATGGATGAGAAAAGAGAATCATCTTATTTTATGTGAACGTCGCAATTACATATGAATCGCCTTCATGTGTCTCTCGCTTAAGGAAATGTTTGTGGTATTGCCGCGTATGACAACATTGTCTAAGTAATTCCTTTAATGTTTAATATATCCAGTATTAATAGCTTTTATTGCTGAAATCGTTACAGAACTGTGTATATATTTTCACGATAAAAATAAGTAATATCAATTAACTATAAAAAGAAAGAGATCTTAAGGTACGTGAAATAACCTCTCTAATTTATGCGGCTTTAGCATTTTGAAACGCAAGTCCAGTATGAATTCATCATTTTAGGTTACATTTCAACAAATCATCATAATAGGATGTCGACGGATTTTTATATACGATATTATGTAGGTCATAAAGGAAAATTCGGTCATGAATTTCTCGAGTTTGAATTTAGACCTGATGGTAAACTACGATATGCGAATAATTCAAATTACAAGAATGATACAATGATTCGAAAAGAAGCGTATGTACATCAGTGCGTGATGGAAGAACTAAAGAGGATTATTCAAGACTCTGAAATTATGCAGGAAGACGATTCTTTGTGGCCACAACCAGATCGCGTTGGACGGCAAGAATTAGAGATTGTAATTGGCGATGAACATATTTCGTTTACGACTTCGAAAACTGGTTCTTTATTAGACGTAAATCAATCACGGGATCCAGAAGGACTTAGATGCTTCTATTATCTTGTACAAGATTTGAAATGCTTAGTGTTTTCTCTCATTGGACTACACTTTAAAATAAAACCTATATAAATATATATAATTATTATACGATGTATTACAAGTTTAAGTAACTTTAATTACTTCATTGTGTAAAGAAATATATGATAATTTTTAATTAATTTTATGTATTTTATTTAATTGATTGTGATATTAACTTTTATCAGATAAAAGATGCAGATATTTATATATTAGGATACATTAAATAATTTGAGTCATAAGTTAGCTGATTATTCATTTTGCGTTTCTAAATCATTAATCATACTTCTTATTGTTTGTACATGAATGCCTGGATGAAAAACTAGTATATAATGTACATTCTATTATAGTAAAAAAAGTATTAATAAAGGATAAGAAGTGATTATAAATAATGCAGACATCTTGTTATATGTGATAGTAGAAAGTAAGCATTTTGATCAATGAAGGCCGACTATTATAATTAATCAAAAGAAATCTCATGTAAGTATGTGACTTTTAGGTTACAATTTCCTAACCTAAATATTAAAAATTTGAAGATATTTTAAAATACATATATTTCTTAATTAATACAATATTTATCTAAATTGCATTCTGAACAGTAGTTTTTTTTTTATTACTCCTATTTTTTAAAACTTTTTTTGCTACAAGATGTGTATTTTTTAACGTTATTAGAGTAAAACATTAATATCTTACATTTTTTAATTTTATTTAGTATGTTTAAACATTTTCACATTGCATGAAATAAATATATTCATAAATACATGTAAAAATTTAGTGTAATCATATTAAGATAAAAATTATGTTACAAATATCATCTATTGGAATAGTGATTTATTGTATATGTATTGCAGAAGTAAAATGTCCTCACAAGATACTCAAGCAACCAACTCAAATCATAAGTATTCAGATCGAGTTGTTACAGATTCAGTACACTCACGGTTTCGATCCTCAAACGTATATTGTGATATTTGCAACATGAGTATTATTGGAAATCACTCTGCTATAGAAAAGCATTTTAATAATTCTCATCCTTCTAAGGAATTTTGTTGTTACTGTAAAGGCAAAGTGTTCACTTATGTACAAATGCCTATCGATGATTGTACCCAAAAACCAAAGCAAATTGTTTACCATAAATGTAGTAATAACTCTTGAGTATAATTATTAATTAGAAGTGTTTAGGAAAAGAATACAAAGGAATCACTAAGAAAAATATTTATATATTTAAATAAAACATATTATAGAAATATATCATATTAATTTGTGTAATATATAACAGAAGAAACAGTATAAATATACAAGTATGAGAAAATATTTGAAATTACAAAATTTTATAATGACAAGTGCAAAAATATATGATATAATTATCGATCAAATAACATGACAAATAAATAACATTTATGTACCAGTAAGAATTATAAAATTGTAGCTTACAAATATTGTTAGAATTTATTCCAAATATAAAACATATACATGTATTTATGCATAATATAAATTTGCTCTCTATACAAGTAGTGATTAAGAACTGTTTTGCAGTATTTTTGAAACCATAATTAAGACAGTTATATGATACTAGTAATACTAATAGAGAAGAATATACAATTTAAGTAATTATATAACAAATAAATATAATGAAATGTAATCAGTTCTGTTAAACTGGTTATCGCTCATTCGTGATCAAATAACGAATATGATTCCTTTTATATTTTATAATTGTCTAGCATAGCAAATCATACTCAATGTTATATTCCATCAATGTACTTGTAATAGATATATGTATAGAGTATATTATTTATGTACCCTCATGCATGTAAATATATTCTTTTTTAATTTTCTATCGACTTCTTGATGAATATAAACACGCAAACGAATTAAAGGAGTATTTTATACAGAAGTATGTAAGTTATTTATCAGTTTCTTGATCTTTATACTCAAAGATATGTTGCAATAAAGCTTGTATAAATAATTAAACTTTGTGTGTGCGATATTATTAATAATATTTGCGTCCCTACTGCTTTGGTACATACAAAATACTATAATAATACAGTTATATAATAAATGCGACTTAATGTAGCTGTAATGATCAAACGTGTTTTGTGTATCAGTTTTCAATATATAAAAATCTATGATAATGATTTTATAAAATACTTTTTTTAGACTAGATTATCGAACTTTGTGAACTTTCTATTTTGAATATAATCGAAATATCGAATATATTTGAATGTGGCAGAAAATATTTTTAGAATGTTTTTTTCGCAGTGTCTTTGCCCACACATTTTATAGTTATTTTTCTCATTGTATTTTACTAATATGTCACTATCCATTTTCTTGAAACTTACTTTTATCTGCCTTATGCATGTATAATTTTTTGAAACAAGCTGCTCTTACTTCCTTTTGTTAGTATACAATAAGTAATAGAAATATTTTTTTTCATAATTTGTAAGTAATACATGTCTATCAAATAAAAGTTCAACACATTCTTCATTTATAACAGCGTGTACATGTACTTCTCAGAAGTACATCAATAAATATCTTATATATTATATATATCTTATATATTAGTATCATTCTCATTCATTGCATTTAGTGTCTTATTCGATAGAACAATTACTTAAAAATAATTTTAATTTTGTAGGATAATCTGTCATTACACCAGTAGCTCCAAGATCAAAAGCTTTCTTAAATTCTTCTTCTTCATTTAAGACCCAAAAATAGATCTATAAAAACGTATTTAGATATTTTTACATGCTATAAATAAAAATTTTTTCAACATATACTTATCACTAAAAGCACTGTTTTTAATATGAATTATATTTCCAAATTTAAACTAAGCAGTCGTTAACTTACATGTATTCCACGAGTTCTTAAATGATTAAATAAGCACTTCCTCATTAGTAATACATTAATAGTCCTTATAATTATTTTTTCCAAGGGTAAGAATTTTATACTTGGACTTCCTTTGCATCTATAATAATGTAATATTGAGAAACTAGATTAAATTCAATACTGGATAAAATGTTTAGAATACCTTAAATAAATGGAAGGTAGAAATATCTCTAAATGTGTTTCCTTTAGAGGTATAAATGGTAATAAACCAGTGTATAAGAAAACTATCAACAGAGTTACACGTCTCATGGAAAATAACAAATTTATATTAGGATTCTGTGGAAAAAAATAATTGAAATTAATATCATTATGTTAGTATACAAATATTGTACTATAAAAGCTAAGTACCGTCTTATAACATTTCTGTGTTATGTCATCGTTAAAGTTTCCCCATACAGTATACTCCTCCCGATTATATTCCTTTATTAAATTAGATACTTTGGTTATAAGTTCATCACTGTTAACTTTAATATCAATATTAATTGGTATATTAGGGAATGCTTCAAATACTTCTTTCAATAAAGCAAATCTTCTATCTTCTTCCTTCTCTGTGCCAATATATTCTACATCTGTTAAACTACAGTTTATAAATCATTTTATTCAAAAACATAATTTTTTAAAAAACTGTTTAAGCATACCTGGATCAAAATCTATTGGAAGACGTGGTTTCAATAGAGGTAGATCTTTGTAATTTACTTCTGAAATACTTTTATTTGTGCCTGTACTACGTAAAAGATTATGGTCATGACATACAACTACTTCTCCATCTTTTGTCAAATGACAATCCAATTCTAACATTTGTGTACCAATCGCTACAGCTCTGGAATAAAATTACATTTTCATACAGTGTTAAATAAGTAACTCATGGAATTATTTGAACACATACCATAGAAAAGTTTTATATGTATATTATATGTGTTATATGAAACGTGTTGAAATTTCATTAGTAACATTCATAACAAGACATGGCTATGATAATTATATTGACAAAATTTGAAACTAATTTAAAAATGTAAATAAAAATGACATTTCAAATGTTTTGTACAATATACAAAACATAATACATTCACAAAAAGTTTAAGTACGTAAGTGTACAAATATTTTTGTGAATTTTTGTATAACCAGAAAAAATAATTTAGAGAACTATTTTTAGATAAATATCTGTTAATTTAATAATTATTCTTTGTGCTACACACTTAAGATGATGAGTAGACTTGCAGACTGTGGATTTTTATGTAATTCCATATTTTTGTGAAAAGAATTAAAGAATTGGAACCTAGATAATAATTTGTTTCGCCCACTAAAAATTATGACGAGCACTTTATTTTGAATATTTTACATATTTTTGTATATGACATGTACTGGATTTTTATTGCACATTAAAATTTATCATAAATACATAAAAAAAACAACTGTCTAGTAGTGAGTAAGAATTTTAACTAACCGTTTAAAAGCATGCATCGTGTTTTCATAGCCTTCACCTGCCCCTGCAAAATTATTTTTTTATTAGTATATATATCCTTCTTATATATGTAATGATCTTAATTATCTAATCACCAAAAATTTCAAAACACACCCCCTCTGTGGCTGATATGCTGGCACATAAATTTCACTTGTTTCTTTTTATGTAATAACGTTGGATATTTAAAAAGTATCATTGACGTTAACATATAACCTCCTACTAATGTATACAACAACATTTTATATTTGTCTATTATTTTTTATTCGTGTAACATATCGGAGCATGTCGCTATTGTTTAAACGAATTATGATTAACATGTGAATGAACGTTTCAAGTGACAAGTTACTAATAGAAGTCAAATGAGAATTCCATAATCAATTCTGCTACATCCTAGCCTTTACTGCATACTTGACAATTGTAAACGTTGTAATTACAAAATCCTTTGGGTGAAATTATATGAAAAATTTCCACCTTAGTTATACCTTCCTTTTTTTTTTTTAGTTATATATACAAATAAAGCTATATATTATCAAATTCTTGTTTCATTCTATTTTTTCATTTAATGAGTATAAAACTAAAAACTAAGTGTAGGTTTATTTTTTGTTGAATAAATTCTTGTAAATAGAGGAATCTCTCGTGAAATAGAGAACTTTTGGTACAATCATAAAATTAATTTTAATATTTATATATTATATTTTCCCAAAAGAAATTATGTTAGTATTTAATAGAAATATATTGTGTAATTGACCATCATTTTGAATAATTTTTTATTAAAATTTTCACGTACATAAAATGATGTAATATCAAATTTCTTTTTTCCCTTATTTCATTATCCAAAGAGTATAGAGAAATTGAACCTAGATGTAATTTTCGTTGAACAAGTTCTTACCGCCGTGACATAGAATTTTCAGAGTAATTATAAATCTTATTTTAATTTCAACTGTTGCGTATTTTCTAAAAGGATATTCTGTTATTTCGTACAAAAATATCACGCGATCGATCATTATTACATTAACTTTTAATCAAAATTAATTTCATTTATACAGTACTCTGATTTATAGTTACACTTTTTATAAGTTCTAGTAAGCATAATTATTCTCTTTTTGTATTCTTTTCGTTTTGATTTCTGAAAGATAAGAAATAATAAAAGGGTATGAAGGAAATTATATATTAAGAAATTCAGAAGCGAAATAAGAGGAATTACAGGTAAATAGGTAATTATATTAACCTGTTGGGCATCTATCTCTCGGAGCTTTTACGAATGCACCTGTCAAACAAGTTTAAAAGCTGCCTTTACAAAAATGTGTTTTCGCCAGCGTCTCTCATTCGTTTAACGAGATGTCGGATTCGAATTCACCAAAAACAGATGCGAGTAGTCCAAGCCTTTCGGGAAACTTACGACAATTTCGATTCCAGAAGAAACAACTGAAACCGTTGAACATGTGTAAGAGTCTATTTATTCACGAATTTCAATTTTTAGGTCAAACAGTCGGTGTCCATCTTTTGTTGTTATGTTATTCAAGAATAATTTCCTATATATGATTATTATATGTTTTTAATCATTATTTTTAATTAATTATAATTTTATTTGAATGTAAAAATCAAGAAATTAGAAAAATGCACTTTACATATATTAGTTGATGATGACAATGTTATTAATATTTGTATTCCAATGTGACTATGAGTAAATAATCACAGTGTTTTTATTTAGCGGATGATGACAGTAATTTGATGGGATCTAAGATACAATTTCGGCGTAAGGCAGTCAATGTAATTGAAGACAGTGACAGCGATGCAGGGAGTCCTGTTAAAAAAACGAGCTCTTTAGATCATACAGATAAGGTATGTATATATATCATATGAAAGCTTTATATTACTAATGTTTTATAATAAAATATTTGCTCAGTTATAAAATGTTGACGATAATGAAATTAATTTTGTTCTAAGTATATGGGTATTTTTTTATTTTAGTAGCAAATTATCTTATGCTGAATAAGAATTTAATTTTTCATTATTATGTAGGACATGTCCAATAACATAAATTGGAATAGTGACGAAGGTGATGAAGATACTAGAAATAGTAGGAAGAGGACTACTAAAGAACCTTCTAGAACCAATAAGAAAAAAAAACGGAAATTGAATAACGAAGAAGATGTAGATATCGATTCAGATGAAGCAACCTTTAAAGATAAAGTGTTTGATAGGTATACATCTAGAGATTTGGTGTGTTCCATTAATTTTAGCATTTCTTTTCAAATGTTTATAGTGATGAAGATTCAGATATGGAAATATCTAATGAGCTTACAGCTGATAAGAAAGCAGTCTTAGAATTTATGCAAAATGCTCTTACATCAGAATTACTATTAATGTCTCAATGTTCTCAAAAGAAAGCAAATGCTATCAAAGAAGCAAGGCCATTTGAAGATTGGAGAGATTTAGTTCAAAAGTTTCAGAACAATAAATATCTAGATACAGAGCTTTTGAATTCAGCTCAGGTAACCAGCTCAAAAAAATCGTAAAATTTTTAGTTTTCATTTGCAATGTTATTAAGATAAATTATATATTATAATAAAAACAGGAATTGCTAGCTACCAGACATGCAGTAGAAGCTCTCATGAAGAAATGTCTCCGTTTGTCTACAAATATTGAAAGAGCTGTAGCTGCAAGAGCATCAGCTATCACCAGTCAACCTAAGAGATTATCCTCAAATTTAAAATTAGCTCCATATCAGATGGTTGGATTAAATTGGCTTGCTGTGATGCACGCTCAAAATGTCAATGGTATACTTGCGGATGAAATGGGTTTAGGAAAAACAGTGCAAGTAATAGCTTTTCTTACATATTTGAAAGAGGCTGGCTTCAGAGATGAGAAAGATGGACCACACTTAATCGTCGTTCCTAGTTCGACGATGGGTAGATAGACATTATAGGTTGCTTTGGCCTATATTATTTTCTTTGTAATCCGTTTTTATTTTATCCTTGTAGAAAATTGGAACAATGAGCTGGAAAGATGGTCGCCCGGTCTGAAAGTTGTACAATATTATGGTTCTCAGGAAGAACGAAAAGAGATGAGATTAGGTTGGCGAAACGGTGATTTGGATGATGTTGATGTATTATTAACTACATATAATTTAATTAGCAGTACACCGGAAGAGCGAAGATTGTTTCGTGTTATGCCTATTCATTATGTTGTTTTCGATGAAGCTCATATGTTGAAGAATATGGGCACTATCAGATACGAAAACCTAGTTAGAATTAATGTATGTGTTCTCTCATCGCATTTTTACATAACTCTTTTTTACATAAACCAAATTATCGATTATTTCGTAGGCTAAACATCGAATTTTGTTAACGGGTACCCCTTTGCAAAACAATTTACTGGAATTGATGTCGCTTTTAATATTTGTGATGCCTTCACTGTTTGCTGGCAAACAAGCTGATCTGAAGAGTTTATTTTCAAAGAATCCCGTAAGTTCAATATGGTAATAGCTAATGATAATAATAATCTTAAAGAAAGTTAAATACTATGTAACAATGAGTATTACATTATAGAAAGCTCCATCAGTTAAGAAAAATAGTGAACAGCCATTGTTTGAACAAGAACAAGTGAAAAATGCGAAGCAAATCATGAGACCGTTTGTGCTTCGCCGATTGAAAGCTGAAGTCCTTCGAGATTTACCAGAAAAAACCGAGCGCGTGATTAAGTGTCCGATGATAGAGAAGCAGCGAAAGATGTATACTAATTTAGTTGCCGAATTTTCAGCTGAGGCCGATCAAAGCACTGAGGTTAATGGTATTGGAATGATGATGCAGCTGAGAAAATTAGCTAATCATCCTCTTTTAGTACGAGACTATTACAACGAGTCCAAATTAAAAGTATTTTTGCAGTTACCTTTCTTACATTTATTACGAATGAATTTATAACATGTAATTTTAACGATTTACAATTTTGTGTTAGGTAATATCAAGTAGATTAGCAAAGGAACATTCATATAAGCAGAAAAACCCAGATTACGTATTCGAGGATTTACAGTGGATGTCAGATTATCAAATAAATCAATTAACAAGAACGTACAAAAGCTTAGCTGGATTGGGCTTACCTCAAGAACTAATTTCAGAAGCTGGAAAGTTAAAGATATTGGACGAATTACTACCAAAGCTGAAGGAAGAAGGGCACCGAGTATTAATTTTCAGTCAGTTCACCATGATATTAGATATTTTAGAAGAATATTTAACTATTAGAGGACGAACGTACTTAAGGTTTGTGTTACGTACTTTTTATCTTTTATATTTTTCATTTTTATTAATCTTTTACGTGAATATGGAAACAGATTAGATGGAAGTACACCAGTAACAGATAGACAGTATTTAATAAATCAGTATATGGAGGATGAAAGTATATTCATATTTTTACTATCTACGAAAGCTGGAGGCTTGGGGATCAATTTAACTGCTGCCGATACTGTTATAATTCACGATATTGACTTTAATCCTTATAATGATAAGCAAGCGGAGGATCGCTGTCATAGAGTAGGTCAGAAAAGGTATGCTTTTTATCACTAATTTATGTCCTTTGAAAAAATATAAATAAATGTATGCTCTATAAATATATCTGACACTATTTTTAGACCAGTTAGCATAATTAGATTATTAAGCGAAGCTACTATAGAAGAAGGCATATACGAAATAGCTCAAGACAAATTACATCTTGAACAACAGATTACTGGTGAAGAAGGTAAGTGCTATGAATTTTGTCCACTTTATAATCCAATATTACGCATGGAATTTGTTCACAGAGAATGAAAGCACGGACAAAAAGAGTGTATTAAAGTTACTTAAGATGACGTTAGGGCTGGATCACAATAAATCGCTATCGCTGTCTCCAATGAAGAACGGGAGAACAAGTAATGGGTTATTGGACAATGAAGAAAATTGTCATATAGAATTTTAAAGATAATCATTTGTTTGAACCTATTTTGTATTAGCAGAAAATTTAACATCATTTTTATATACATAATATGTCTTTGTGATCGCACAGAGAATAGAAAGAAAAAAAAAAAAAAACAGATAAAAAAAGGAAATTAAAAGTCAGCCTTGCAGTTATGTATCGTATGTATTTTTTAAATTTAATTATTGCACCTTGGAATATGCATACATGATTTTGAGTGACGTTATTTGTAAATCGTGAAATTTTATTTGTACATCGCATATGCGCTGTATTATTTTTCTATTTATATGAGCATATACGTATTTAGATTCACCCGTGACTTTTACATATTTTGTCTGATATATTTTGATATTTAATGGTATATTTTGTGCGTAAACTGTAAGAGAATCGTTAAGACTGCACAATATTTACTAATAACACAAGTTGATGATGAATAGCCGAAGAAAATGAATAAAAGAGAAGTTGATGTAAGAAAAAGTGGATATAATGTAAACAGTGTCAGACTAATTGATATTACTGTACACACATTCCTGAATGAAGAACTTGATCTTTGTACAAAATCATTAAAGATATTATACACCTTTCCTTAGACTTAATTTATTACCTTGTAATACACGCGTTAATACTTGAGCGAATTTAATGAAAATCTAGAACTTAGTAAAATTACATAGTTCAACAAATTAAGAATTTTTGATCAGATGTTAAAGGTAATAAAAGCAAATATTTCAAAATATGGATTTTCAAGATGCTTTGTAGTTATTATAACTATTAAATTACGTGACTAACTAATTAGAGAATTATCCTTAAACTTAAAGTAATAGATACAATTCATTCATTAACTTTTACTTATCTTTTTTAATTACGAAAATTAAATAATTTACAATTTTTAAGAAACAATGAGTTATTATAGTCTATGTTATAATGTATAAATGATACTTTAATCTTTCTAATCTTGACGCACATTGATCTTTCAAATTACGAAGCTATCGAGTCTTTTTACTTGAAGATCGATTATAGCATCCATCATAAATTTTAATACCACTATTAATATAGAGTATTATAGAGTGTCAAGAATGAATTTTACTTTTGTGTATTATTAAATACACAAAAACTCAATTCCAAAAATGTATTGACAATCCTTAAAATATATTCATATTTAATAAATCGATCTTCTTCGAATAGTCTTATAGAATGTAACTGCCCAAATTGTATAGAAGAAGAAAAATTCTTAGGATGTTATAGGTATGCAAATACATTCAGATACATAGAGATACAAATTATTTATTATTTTTTATACAAGATGTCAAATCGTTGGACAATTTACACATCCGCACAATAATTATATTATCAGGATACGATACAAACATCTTCAAGAAGTCAATAGGTGTCGCAGTAAATCTTACGTTCATCTAATACCTTCCCATGTCGATAATCTATGACGTAAATTGAAAATCGTATACTTCCACGATCGGAATCTACAGTTATACGGGGTATTCGAAAATAATCTATCATGATCATCACAATGTTATTCTACGACTTTGGATCGGTATAGATTTGCAAGAAAGTAGCCGCAAAATTAAACTTTGCCTTGTAACGCAAAGCCGAATTTTTGTTCTTATTGTATCGTATTGTACTCATCACGAAGATCAAAGCCTTAAAGGAACCATCGATCGCAACTCAACTGTTCTCTTGGAAAAAAATATTAAAACGCCATTAGTTTTCGAATTCACTTTATTTGTAATGCGCTTACATTTTGCAGTCACGCGTGAGGATAGCACCTGTTATCGCACGTACATACGCCAGATGTATCTTTACATATATCTTCCTTTCTTTTTCTCTTTCTTTTCTTCTCGTTATTTACATTCTATACTTCGGCCAATTCTCTACCCAATATTACGCATTGACTTTAGGCAATAAAAACTATATTTAATCCGATGTTTTAATTATTTAACGGATGTAACTCATCTATCCAAACTATGAACGATATCTTTCACGACTTCCAAAAGCCATTTGTGTTAGAACTGGCGAACGAGCAAGTCACAGACGAGAAGCAAGTCTACATCCTATTCACCACGATCCAATCATTTCATTCAAAAATTAATGGGTTAGTCGACTAGTGTGAGGTGGAGAATTATCATCGACCGACCTACCAATTTTTTCATCATCTAAATTTAAGGCGCAATCTTGCTCAGAAACTTGGCCAAATATAGAAATGCGAGTCCGGCTGCTTAAATAGCAAGAAAGGAAGAATAGAAGATATGGGATTTATAATCGTGGTTTTGGGGCATTTACGTGCGACACTGGATGCTATTTCCCTTGTATCTGATTGCAAAATAAAATAAGTATTATTATTACACGTAAAATAAGTTCTAAAGCTAATGGCACCTTAACATTTTTTTCCCAACAGGACAGTTGAGTTACGATCCTGAGTGTTCTTCTGAAATTTGTTATCCTCATGAGAAGAATACGATGCAATAAGAAAAATTGTGACCTTGAATTTTAAGATGAGGGCCATTCTTGCGGCTATTTTTTTTGCAAATCTTCGTCGAATCAGAGACGTAGAATAACACTATGATGCTCGTGACAAATTATTCTTTGTGCATCTGAATACAGAATATCACTATCAGGCGGCTCAGAAAACTCGGAAAATTCCTGTGACGTTACATCGATAAGTTTCCATAATTCCGTTACGATTCTATTGCTAATCATCCGGATGAAAACTTTCACTGGCAATTCTGTCATTTGCAATTAGTCTCTTCCATTCATGGAATTATAATCTGGCATATGAAACAATTCTAAATTTTCAAAATTGTATTACTTGAAAATCTTCGGCCGAGACAATTGAAACATCCTTTATTATCAGTGAGAGGTAGAAGTCCGAGTAGCGGAGGATGAAACTTGTGGTGGGGATGGAGACGCGAAGGATAGAGATAGAGAGGCGAATAAAAAATAGAAAAAGAGAGCGAAAGACGGAAACTAAAGTAACAGAGCCGATGCCGAAGCAGAATGAAACCCACGTGGTATCTAACGTCTTGAAACAGTTAAAAATAAAGCATGCATATTTGCAGTAGATTATTAATAAACACATTGGTTGTTCTTCACATTTCTAATAAAGGATACATCGCAGAGGAGAAAGATAAAGAGCATAACGTTTAATTTCCTTATTTCATTGACATGATTGGTCACAGTCGTAAATCTATTCTTTTTTAATTCTGTTTGGTAGATTATCATTGGCCAAATCAGCGATTAATCTCTTGTTTCGTGTTGTATAGCGACAGCATCCTGTTTTATTTATTTTTAAAGCAGTAGTAGGTGGCGTGGGTATCGGGCATCTGATTTGTCAAACTAAAGCTCACCAGGCAACTAACAAAGAAAAATATACAACACATATGTATATGTAGTCTCTGTAGAAGTCGCTCATCAGGCGATAAGATTAAAGGAAATGCCTACCCGGATCTAGCAATTTCACTGTTCTTCTTCTGATATCTTGTGTTCTATTTATTTGGTTTGCGAATCTGGGAAATAAGAATGAACGAAGGGCGGTTCATTAGAGCACATAATGATCGAGGTTACTTTATGGAACTTGTTATTTAATTGTTCAAGCAGCGCTTGTTGACACATTTATCGAGTGTTTTTCTTGAAAGTTCTAGGACAACGTTGAATAATAATCTCAATATCCATTTTATCCCACAATAACAGTATTCCTAACTTCCTCAGATGATCTACGCTCTTTATCCTTGTTTTACGATTTATATCCTCATGTTTGTAAATTATTATCGTGTATGGTATGATAAACTGATTAATGATGTTTTAACGTGTACTTATACCTACAGATTATAATTATTTATCATTCGTACTATTATTTATCTTTTGAAATACGCGAAAGGAAAACTTCCATTTAATTGATTTACAACTGCAAGTAAATCATTGTAACTTTCAGGATTAACTGATTAATGTCTGCAATCACAAGTAAACGGTCATATATCGTTCGACTCACTACATAATTAAACCATCCAGATAAACATTGATTCTCTATTAATCTTTCTACGTTACACACGAATCGAATCACCAGGTGCACACATCAATTTTTAATACCATCAATATTTACGGCGATAAATTTGACTGTATTACTATCGACCGTGGCATTGCATTAAATTGTACCGTTTTATCGATGGTAAGACTACAACAAAAATTGCAATAAAAAATTAATTCAAGTATAAAACTTGATTGAAGAATTTTTATACGACAATCTTGCTCTTATCTTAACAAACAAACTTCTACTGTTTCAAGAAAACATTTCGTACGAAGTTGAAACGAGGAATCACGCACATTAATAACGA
The DNA here is from genome assembly GCF_014825855.1 of Bombus pyrosoma. Classification (NCBI taxonomy): domain Eukaryota; kingdom Metazoa; phylum Arthropoda; class Insecta; order Hymenoptera; family Apidae; genus Bombus; species Bombus pyrosoma. The sequence continues at coordinate 8,876,096 of NC_057772.1, forward strand.
TTTTCTCATACTTTGTCCAAACTGAATCATTTTTTTTTACTAGAAACGCACGATTACGATCGAAAGAACGCAACAAGATTACTTCTACTCTTTTCGTGCCTATGTGACCCGAACCAGATTAGATATTAGACATTCCAATGAAGCATATTATAAAAATATGGATAGTTCTTAAATATTTCGTCTTAGTATTCAATATCTGCGTGCTCCGCGCTTCTTGTAAATAAAGTATCCAAAAAAAAAAAAAAAAGATATCTGAGACACGAACGTGAAAAAGAAGCGAGGAGAACAGCAGGGTTAAAGAATCTGAGAAGAGTATCGTCGACGACAACAAGTTCTTTGATTTTTGCCGATGGCTTGTGTTATCGAGCGGGAAAATTCGCGGCAATCAATCGTTGGACGCCTAAAACGTCGCTGCATTAACGTAGCAAAGAATTACGAAAGGTAAAGTGTTTTTTAAGGTAAACCGGCTCGTTTCACTTTGTAGATGCCGGTGTCGAGTAGGCTTGGTAAAGGTACATACTCGAGCCGCATCGTCGCTCGTCCGAATCATGCCGTGAGTGACCAGTAAACGAAATGGCAACGAGTACTCTGTGTGCCGTGTACGTGGTATGATGCTATATAAATAATACTTGGCGCGAACCCTGATCAGTCGAGTTGCGGCGGCCGTACCTGTCGCAACACACAATAATGCATCGTACCATAACAAACTGAAACCGGTTGTCCTTTTTCACATCTTTCGCTGCTTCGCGTTCTCATTTACCTTAACCTTGTTCCGTACTTGCGTCGTGCGACTCTTATATATATATATATATACATATATTTCTATTTTATTCTTTTTGACGCACCGCATCCAGGTGATATACTTCGCGTGTCTCTCCTTCTATCTTTGTCTCTTCTCTTTGTCCTTATTTCTCGGTGTGTACAGAAGAAGTGACCCACCAGAATGTCGCACGACAATTTCGGATTTACCTCGAGTACGGTGAGTGACACTATTTATATTTACTTTGCTCTCCTTGCTTATGTTTACCTTGTTTACGTAGGATGCTCGCACTAAATACATCGATTACGCACTGATATGCTTTGTCGTTCACGATATATGGATCGTTCTTTTTTAGCGGGCATTTATATTCAGATTGTATCGATATATAGTATAGGAAATCGTTAAAGGTCGATTAGGCGAATTAGCATTGCTTTTAACTATGACATGTAATGTAAATTTTTTCGAGGCAATTGATATTTAAATTGTAGGTAGGGATAGAACAGAGATCTGTTATCCACTGGGTGAATTGGCGGTATGATTCGATTCTTGTTTGATTCGATCTTTCTATCAATGTATATCTGTGTTAATTAATTTCTAGGTGAGTAGAAATGGGCATATTCGTTATGTTAGATATATTAATATGACACATGTAATTCGATTGTAGTTTAATTACTTTCATTTCAGTTTGGGAAATTTTATTTTTATACGAAGTATGAAGATTATTTTCATTTGATCAATCTAATTGTTTAAAAATTGCACGATATACTGTGGTCGATATGAGTGACGTGTTTCACGTTTATTTCTTCTCTTCCTCTTCAGTAAAACTTTTCCTTTGGAGAAGAAAATTGGAATACGTTTTACACGACGAAATTTGTCATTTTATAAAATACGAAGAAACACAATAGTAAATTCGTAATGTACAAGGAAATATGTTTGTTGAATTATTTTTAAATTATATAGGCACACTTGTCAGAATTTTCGATCATAAATAAATACTTTAGGAAAAAAACGTGATCTTTTTATTACAATTTGTCACTATAATATTTTTCTTCTTCACAAGTATTAAAATTATCGTTCATTAATAAAAACACTATTTATTTCGTATTTCGTTGCAAATATTTTATCATATAATTCTATGATAATTTGCGCAATCTCACGTTGTGATCTATCTCGATTATAATGAAAATTGATTAATTCATGCAGTTCTACTGTAGTATTTCAAGATTCTGTATCTTCAAATACATCTAAAATATACAAAAATATTTAAAAGAAGATTATACAGAAAAGATTAATATGAATCGAATATTCAAAATTCGCCAAATACTGTAGATTTTTTGACGAAACTTTGCATCTTTCACATTCAAACAAGCAATAATACTAATGAAATATTATTACACATGAAGTTAAAAATGTTTCGCATTAATATAGTATATTTTTTAGACAAAATTAGTAAAACTAGTAAAATATTCATTATGAGCCACTGCGTATTCGATTCCGCGGTTGCTATTAATCGATCGATCTCGAATATCATCGAAAAGGGAAAGTTCTTGTCTGAATGAAAAATTGTCCACATTGAAGGACAATATTGACCAGAACTATGTGACGTCAATGCTCGCAATACGCAGAGGAAATTCGTGATTTAAATTGAAGCAAGTTTTTTATGCTCGAGATCGGATCGAATTCCTCGACAAGTTTTTTTCTGCCGAGATTTCAGTCATTAGGATGTGAAATTCGATTGGAACTGTGAACCGCTTTTGTCGAACGGTCAGTGAAACCGTGTGTCCTTCGTATCGAGATTGCTATACTTTTTTATTCCTTTTTTTTTTTGCGAGTTCCAATCTTCTTTTTGCGATTTATTAGATTTGTAGTTCCTGAACGAGAAAAAAATTAAATAACTTCAGCCTGAAATCGATTGATCTCATCGTGACTTATAACTTCTTCATTTGCAACAGTTGGTGGTTGATACTATATTGTCAGGGAATCTTTTTTAATATTACTTTCACTTTCTTTCTATGATTGTAAGATCGAATTTTCGTTTAAATTATGTCTGAAGATCCCGAATTTATTTATTATTAATTTAGTAACATTTTAATACTCTAAAATACAAATTACGATTTCTAAATATAAAAGGTTTCTAAATATAAAAAGAATCTTTCTTCTAAAAATGTTGAAAATTTGAGATTTCTTTATACAAGTAACATTGTGAATTAATTATTACTTAATTAATTAATCAATTACACGATGCTACTGATACTTCTTCTGATAATAAAAAAGGAAATGTTTTTAACTCAAAATAGACAAAACAAATATTATTAGACAGATAAAAATGAGATGAATATTATTTATTGATCGAAAATATGCTTATTCACGTTGAACCAATTTCTTTGATTCAACAATTCATGTTATCACAGGTAATCGTTAGGATGATAAGTAAAAATTCGGTAATCCCGTAAATAGATCAGTGAACCTTATCCAAACAGAGGTCGTTAAATTGTTGCACACATAGACGCGTGAATAAAAAAATTTATGTTAAGAATCGATAATCCCCGTGTTGATATTGTGAATTTAGGTATTAATGTGAGCAATTGGGATCATTGACAATAAGACGTTTGTGATATTTGAATTCGTTCTAATAACTGTAATATATATATATATATAAAATTTGTGGAATTTAAATATCAGGGCCCTTTTTCGCAATTGAACCAATATGTAAATAAATTTTTCAAATTACGAATCATCCGATTATTATACTATTTCGTTTAATGCCGTAAAATTCTAGTTAACGTTGAAAGATTAAATATACGAACGCCTAGAAATAGAATAGTTTAAGTAATTTCATAATAAAAAAAATGTCTAATGTTGGAAGGTTGAATATCTGAAAGTTAAAAAACTGATAATTCGTGTAATTTCGTAATCTGAAAGCTCTTAATATCAGAAGATCGGGGGCTTGAAAATCGGGAGACTTTATCTAAGAATCAAAATTGAGGTTAATCTACGAATCGACAAATGTCATTGTATCATTCCCTCGTTAGAATTTTGCTTACCTCTATCTGATTCGTAGCGAGCAAATCGTATACGTATGTGCTTGACGTGTCGTTTTTCTTGAAACGATTCGACAGCTTCTAGCAGGAGAATCGAGGAAAAATGGTTTCTCTCCTCTGGGAATCGACCTTAGTGCCGTATCTCTGAGAGAGAAAAAAAATTATTGCCCTCAATAACAATACTGGCCGCGATATCAAATGTTTGTTACACTGATTACTTAGCTCCGTCATTTGGACTTGTTCGTCTTGTTTTCGTAGATCGTATTACCTGATAAGGGGGAGATCGTTCGAATGGAACTTTTTTAGGGAATGTTCCTATGATAATAACAGTTACGTGAGAAACTTAGAAATTTTCTCGCTGAGGTAAAGCAGCTGATTCGATAATACGAATATTCGATAGTAGACGTTTTAGACGCAATTTTTCATTCGATTAGGTTTGTTACGACGACGAGAGGCGATAAAATTTTAGCTATCGTAATAATAGTGATTTATTAGAAGAGAAATTAAATTTTCATAGCGTACGCTTCGCTATCACTAGACTGCGGATTTTTATGCATTTATGTAAATTTAGAGATAAAAAAAAAATGCAGAAAATGCGTATAATAAATAAAAATATACGAAATATCAAAAGTAGGATGCTTATTGTAATTTTTAATAGACAAAACGAATCTTCACGCAAGTTTCATCTTTTTAGTTGTGCCCACAACTAAATATAAATTTGCATACAAATTCGCGGTCTAAATATTACCATCGATCATTGATGATACGATTATTATTTGGCAGAATTCAAATATTTGTCTTGGATTTTCTAATGAAAAGTACATATATAGCGACACTGTGTCGTTATGAGAGAATAAAAATAAATGATAGCGATTTCAATTAGAGTTGTAGTCTGTTTGCATGCTTCCATTGATCAAAGTTTTATCAACTGAAGTTCCAAAGGAATTGACGCCTTAAACTCTAAGTGAAACTTAAGTGAACTTGTTAAAGGTTATACACACAGGAATTGATAGTAGCTATTTACTTACGTATGTTTGTATATATGTAAGACAATTGAACACCAGATAAGCGGCTAACTCGTTGCTTCATGATCGTTTCTGTAACTATTTTATTGACATTCTTGTCGGAGATGCGGCACATTGATAATTTGTATTCAGTGATCCTTATGAAGAATTGAAATTAACGTTTACATAACAATGTAGCCTGCTTCTGTTGCATCGAAATATAATGTATAATTCATGTTACGAGTGTGATTCGATGCTATAAAGCTAATAAATTTTATTATGGAGATACTATATGTAACAATACTGTTCGTCGATGCTATGATAATTATCATTTTACACAGTATGTGTAAGTTTATTAAATGGCAATCGATTAAGGATCACGCAATGGGATAAAGCATAAAAACGAATTTGGAAGTCTGAAAATTCAGAACTTTGAAAATACGAAAGTCTGGTACTTTGGAATTCTGAAGATTCAATGTTCCGTTGATTTAATTTGAGTCAGGTTGATGTAAATTATTTCAAGTAGTTGAATCGAACCAACAAATCTAACTGTAACCAAGATGTACATATTTAATAGAAGGAGTGATTCTGGAAAGACTGTGTCTATACATAACTTTACGCACGTGTATGCCAAATAAGAGAAACAATAAACGATATGTTTATCAATATTCTAAATGATATAACAGTATAACAATATGATTGGCGCCAAGGTAAGGTATAATAGATATTAACTTAGGTTCCACGAATACCGAAGTATGGCGAAAAGCATTAAAGTTATTTGAAGAGCTTGATCTATTTATTTCGCGTACCCCACTTAGTCATCGATCTCGAAGTCGATCTATCGTCCAATGAGATTCAAATTACATATTGCGTAGATGTTTCCTAACCTATACCAAGTATGAGCACATGATTGAAAATATTCCGCTGGTTTTCAAACAGATTGATGTTAGTCATGGAAATGTACAAGTAACAATTTTTATCATAGGACTGTCAATATTTGTACATGGCAGCTTCTGGTTATATCGATTTAATCCATATTTTGTTCTGGTGTAATAGTTGTTTTACATTCAGGAGGTTAGACTCGATGATTTCGTAATGGAGGAATTTATACGCTTATTTTAATTTCAACGAGATGTCTCCAATTATCATTAAATTGCGCAGAAAAAATCGAACCTTTAAGATTCCAAATACTCAATTACTAGATAACGAATATTTAAGCATTTATTTGTAAAAGATTAAAAAATGTCCCGGATGCACGTAATATGTAGAAATTCGCAAAATATTCAAAGTAAGGTACTCATTGTAATATTTAGTGAGTAGAGAAAATTTTTATTTCATTGTATCTAGTTCTATTTGATATTTAATGAGTGGACTAAATTTTTATCTAGTTATTTTTAGTTCCATTTAAAATTTAGCGGATGGATCAAACGTAGTTCCATTTAGTTCCATCTAGTTCCAAAAATATAAAATTGCACAAACATCTGCAATCTATTAATTACGATGTCTTTGTATATAAAATCTCTATGTTACATAAAAATATAATTATTAATATTAAGGAAAATAATTTCTTTATTGAGAAAGGTTCCCTTATGATCTATTAATTGTTTTCATTTCATTCTAGTGTTATGCAATAATTTTTTATACACTGTTTAATGAATTTTATCTGAATAGAAATTCTAAATGATAAGAAAAAGTAGTAGGATTAAAATCATACATTGATAAACAAAGACGTCCTTGTATTTGAGAATGTCCTTACATTCCTACACGCTTAATAATTAAATTGTTTTGTGTAAATAACAGGAATTATTATCTACGTTTGATAACAGGCAAAAAGTTTATACGATTCATCTATCTACGCGCGTGTGTTTATTCGTATTATGATTTCTGTCGCATTATAACAAGATATTAATGAGCTTGAATATTTGGTTTACTTTACGTTACGAGTTTCACAAGTTGATTTATTGTAGAATGTAATATTTGTTTGATAATTGTTGCGTAATTATTGGAGTACACCGTTCTAAGAGAAAGGAAGGATTGTTTTAAAGGCAAATGTTGATTCTGCGATTAGGCAAATACGTAGTTATTAGCGTGGGTAGTATATTAGGAATTAACAAGGTGTTCGCATTTAGGTAGCGCATCACGTAGCATACTAAACAGAAGATTTGATGAGAGTTTAACTGAGGCAGTGTATTTAAGCAACGAATTAAAAGTAACGAAATCCGATGTTTCATAAATTTGAAAAATTCGATAAATCGAGTAAGAAAATATGAAAATGTAAAAATTTGAAATTTAAGATCATTGAGAATTTCACATTTCGAGATTTTATAAACTCAAACGTTTTTATAACTTGGAAAATTTAATGGTTCGAAAGTTTAAAATTCCGAGGATTCGAGAATTTACAGAATAAGATTTAAAGCTTGAAAGTTTAAACGTTTAGTATCGTAAAAATTTGAAAACTGAAAAATTCCAAGGCATCGGATTTCAATAACTTGATAATTTAAAGAGCTAATTATGATCGATGGTCTATTGTACTTAACATTATTTCTTGAGCCTTATGTGACGTATTATACGATCTTCAACAGTACAACGGTGACGTCGCAATAAACAAAAATTATTATCAGTAAATTTCTAGTCACGTTTCTGTGAAACGTAAGTATCTTTTTGGCTGAGAATCATCCAATATTCGCGCAGCTTCGAAAGATGTAAATCGATATAGAAATTAATGAGCAACATGTGCGTTTGGTTTCATCGTATTTTCCTAAAAAGGAACGGTGCAACTGGTGGATCAGCAACCGTGAAATAACTTTCTATTTAGTTGGCCAATAAATTCACCTGTTTCCCCGATGCGCGTACGGTTTACACAGTTATTTGCAAAAGGTGCCATCGATAACGTTTTTGTTGGATAATAAGTCGCTTAACTTGTGGCCACATAACTTAAACAAACGGTATCATAAATCAATATGAACTTTTTTATCTCATTTTAGATTATATTCCTCAGAATAAGAAAACGTTAGAGTTTTTCTGAATTGTTTTAAAAATTGAAAAATTTAGTAGCTTAGAGATGGCGTCATATGCCATCAAGGATTATTTTATAGATAGACAGATAAATAACTTTATTTTGCTATCTTTCTATCTTGAAAAGGTAATTGGCATTTGATTGTGTATACAATATCAATGTACATATACGTCAATACACTTTAAGGGTAATTACAATACTTGAAATAATTAACATACACGCGAGCCTTATTCAGCAATTCAAGGATTAGTTTATATTTTAGATTATATGTTTTGGAATTGAATAGATTATTGAAATATTTTTCAAGCGCTTTAACAACCGATTACTGTGATTAACGTATCTATAAATCAATAGGGATTATTTCACTTCATTCTAGATAATATTTCATAGAATTGAAAAATACTTGAATTTTTTTTAAATAGTATAGGAATCGATAGACGTAGAGTTTCTGAAGTTTATTATTCTATATAATTCTCAATGTTAAACTGAATATAATATTTAATTTTAAAGGATAGAATTTTGTAAACTCCAAGTTTAAACGTTTCTTAGAATTCATTAAAGAACATTTCTATTTAACATTCAAAATTGAATTAAATAAAAGTATTAAATTTCAAAGATTAGAATTTACAAAATCTTATGTTCAATACTAAATTCCAGAGAGAATTGTTCGGCCCACTAACGTACATACAGATATTAAAGGAAATAGCGAATACCAAATTGTCCAAAATAGTACAGACACACAACTTCAATAATCTACATATGTGCAAAAATATAATACGTAGATAACGATGTCCTACACTGTAAATTCAAGCAATTTTTTTAAGTTGCATAAAAAAAGAAACAAGGTGATTCACTCAATGATAAGATATTTAAAATTGTTTTAGAAGAAACATTCATTATCGCTCAAAGTTTCCTACAACAAATTACGTTAAGAAACGTACGCTTCATTTTTGTAAACAAGGAAATGTTCTCTGTGAAAAACATGGATATTGGTTCTATTATATATTCGTAGAATTCTATACAAGCCTAAATGTAAAATTGTATGGAGCAGCGTGATTGGTGTAACGAGATTTCCGGTCCCACCGATTAGTCGGTGCTAAATTGCTGGATATCCTCCTCCCGCATTTCTCGCTAATCTCCTTAAAAACTGGCATAACGTGTCAGTTTCAACACGATATCTTACGCACCGTAACGATACGATGCCTGTGTTTGGTACAAGATGGATTATTTCGAGATAGGTCGATAATCTGCGAATATCTTCCGATCGTGATTTAATTCGAAAGATGAGGGACTCTATTTTCTATGGAATTTTTTACGGAATTCTTGAATCAGATTGATCGTCAATTCTGATATTTAAACGTCCTGTAGATGTATATCATCACACATCATTGTATTATTTTATTAGAACTTTTATCTTAGAGTTTCTGTTGACGCTTGAATGGAAAAAAACGTTTATATTTTCTTTTCTTTTCGTTAGATATTTTTTCATGTTATTCTTTAAAATTTATTTAGAAATTTCTTATTATTTATTCTCCCTCTCTGTGATGAATAAATTAAATCTATAGTAGTAATTCGTTTGTTCTTTGAGAATGAACAATAAAATTAAGAAATTTACAAGCAGAATGGATTTTGACACATTCATGTAATGAGAGGCAATCAAAACGACATTATTGATAATTGAATTACAAATTACGTAAGTGATATTCCACATACACGACAAATGTTTATTAATATTAAGTACAGAAACGAACGATCGATATTTGTGTGTTAATGTTTATCTCAAAATTATCTTAATTAATTGCATAATTCGAATCATTTCAGATTAGGAATGATCGTTTCCCTTGAAACACGATGATTAATTAAAAAGCAGCCTGAATATAGTGTCGAGAATCTTGTATTAGCATATATTTTTGAATAATTAATAATTTATACTTTATTCCTTGATATTTCTCAGAGTCATGCAGGATTTATACAATCGTAATCATTACAGATTTTCATTTCCTAATCTTTAATAAACAGATTTTCGGTCGATCGATCCATCAAATCTCCTAGTCAAGTTCTTTCTTATCCAAGAATTAATTATTTCATCAAATTGTTTCACGTTCAATCTCCAAAATTTACAACACTGTGATTTCGATAACAGTAAATTAGATATCATCGAGATACCTTTATAACAGACAAACAAAATGTTTAACATTCTTTCCGTAGTTCTTAATTGTCTTATTATCGAGTTTCTCACATTGCGAGGAAAAATTGATTTTTTTTATCAGTCGTTAAGAGTAGGAACACATTTTCCAGATAGTTTCATAAAGAAACAAAGTGGAAATTTATGTTTGTATGAGCAACGTTTTATCCAAAGGAATGGAGCATTTAATTATTACATTAATTTATATTCTGTTTTCCTTCTTCGTATATACTATATTATATTGCAATTTTACATTAATTTTAATAGATTGCGGATGTTGATCATCATAGAAAATACGTGAAACGTTATCAAAAAAACGTAAAATATCCAAAGTAAAACGCTCGCTATAATAAATATCTAGCTGAAGGAACAAATATCTATTCGGGTTGTATTTCTTTAGCTGGACTTATAAAAAGCCGCACAGCTCTAATGGAAATGTGAAGTTGTATAAATATCCTCGGTCTATTAATTATGATATCGCTATAATATTATATTATATGACATACGAGTGCTATTATTAGACTTCGTATTTATATACAATTGATATATTTATGAACACAAATAAAGAAATAGAATCTAAATAGAAAACTTGTTTCATCTACTGAATATTATAACGTGCATTTTATTCTGCATATTTTATATATCTTTTTTCGTATCACGTGTATTTTGTAAATTTGTACACCTTGGGATTTTTCATAAATATTATTAATTGTAACTTATCGGAAGTTATAATGTTAATTCTACGCAATATCAAGCGTAGAACTCCTAGAAGGAGTGTCACGCTGTAAATTCGATTTTTCACGCAATTAGACTTTGCTTTTGTTAGGAAATAAATTATAAAATTGAGCGTAATCCAGTTGACAATAGCTGTCTCAAGCGACGAGACAGGGAAACTTATTTCAACTTGAGACTTGTTTCAACAGAATGATAATGACGATGCAGCTTTCGATGACTTTAAACGAGAAAAGCAGGCATCAAAGGCTTAAACGATTCATTTATTCACTAACTCGTGTTAATTGCCGGCTGTCAAATGAAAAGAAAGATCGATCCAAGTTTAATGAAATTCTTAATTCCGGTCGAATATGACGATAACGTGGCTTCATCGATCCAGTTTCATTCGCTTACTTTGATTAAACTCTTTTTAATTACCGGTTGGAACGTACATTATCTTGTAAACGATCTTTATCGTGCAATTAGGAAGAACTAAATCCGTAGAAGAACATGTTCTACGTATTAGTTTTCGAATGTTTCATTTTATGGATAAGATAATTTGGTGATGTGGGACAGTGAAACTATTGCTGAATGTTTAGTTATGTTTATTTACATTAAAGCTATTAAACTTTAATAAGTATGTTATAACTAATCAGAATTAAAATATATGTATGTATATATGTGATTACAATTTTATTTCAATGAAAGTAAACGTTATTGTTATCAAAAATATGTATGTAATATTATAAGATTAGAATACGTCATATATAATAACAGTGATATTTCAAGTGGCAAATATCATGACATTTTTGTGAAAAACTAGCTAATGAGATGCTATCAGCAAAACCATAAGAAAGACATAAAATTCAATTAAAAATAAGAGTATCTCAAACAAATATGTTAAAATTCTTTGTTTAAGTGGCCAGTATTTTTCCTTATCAGGATAATACCGATTAACTATTAATCAAATAATAATATCTTATCGACATCTTATACATCAGCATGTTATGTTGGTACAAACATAAGAACGTGTATGATGTACTTCTATGTAAGTACATCACAAAAAAAAAAAAAAAAAAAGAAAGAAAAGAAAAAACACCTTCGAGCAATTTTGAAGTTACAATCCTTTTATTTAGGGATTTTAAAGACAAATTATTTTAAGAGTTTAGTCGAGCAGTATGTTTATTGAAGTAATAACATCCTACTTCTCTGATTCGATAGCATAAATTGTTGAGCAATTTACGTTCTCTGGATTATTCACGTGTCATTTGTGTCATCAAGAGACTTTAAATATTTCCTCGATACTTCCTCCTTCTTTTCTTCCTTTCTTGCTTTATTAAATATTCTTGTAATTAGCATGTAATTTCAATGATTCGCACGTATATCACTTTGACAGCTGCAATTAATTTTAAACGGACTCACGTAGGTTATTCGTGTTTCATGGGACGATTCACTGTTTTCCCGATCGTCGTTTGACAAATGGATGTTATTTTTTTTATATAAATTTAGATCGTAAAGTAATTTGATGGTTACAAAATTTTCTGTGGAATTTTTCAAGTATTTAAATATTGATATTTTCTTTGTTTATTTCGATGTTTTAATTATATTACAGTTTTATCTCTATTTATTTATATATTGAACTACAAGGCTTCTCTCTAACTTTATTTCCTTTAATAACATAGTGACATATGTCTATCTCTTTGGTTTAATCAGTAAATCAACATATGTACCAAAATATCATTTAAATTCCCAAAAACGAACTACTGTAGTTGAATTTGAATAATCTTGGTAAAAATATTGCGAACTCTTGTTCGCTCCGGTCCCAATCTTAATTGATAAGAATAGCGAGAAATAAACATTTGTCCTCAGAAAACAAACAAGAAAATTCCATACAGAAGAGGTGAAACATTTCTATTGTTCCTATTAAAAGTAGGTCAACGAATGGTAACAAAATGAATGGTAACAATTAATACTCAATCTATTTATTGTCAACATGTGAACAATGGTAACTTAATTCGTGCCACGTTCGTGGTTAACAGCTCTCAATGACGTTGAAATGTCATTGGAAATCGTTAATTAACGAAGCGCAACGCTAGTTACATTATGTATCGGGTAAAACACCGATCAACTATATTAATACTTGTTTCATTCATTCTTCGTACGATTATTTAATGATATATTTGCATTATCTGCTTCCTCTTACAACACCATCGATTTATTCTTATGTCAGTTTAACGGTACCTTGAACAATATCCGTTTCGAATTCTTCCGCGATGTCGGTATCGTCATTCATATCGACGTCGATGAACGATCAGATCAGCGTGTTCATGTTAATCAAATTCAGCTTCTGGCTTTCGTAGAAGCGATTACGAAAAAAGTCGATATGACGTGCAGCAGCTCTGAGAAAGCCGTATAATTTGATTAGTCGTAAATAATCATATTTTTGCGAGTATCTCGCATATCTTTATTCGATCCTACGTGTTTATGACGCTTGTAATTAATTTTAATTTGATTGTAAACGATTATCTTTTAACAATTAATATCTTTGTACATGGTTTTTGGTATTTCTTGAAACGTTATCGTTTCGGGAACGTTCCTTCTATCGGAATATCAAACGATATTAATCTATTTAGCGACGAATTTATTAAATAGAGAGAGACAGAGTCGTTCGTTATTTTTCTTGGACAAAGTAAATATAAATAAGGTATTAGTTGTGTTATTGTATTTCTTGAAATTATACGTCGTACGAAGAATAGAATATTTATTCAGATTTTTATTTCTTGAGATTATATCTCATATGAAGGCTAGAATATACGCTCATTTTTATATTTATATTACATTTATATCTTTTGAAATTACGTTTAATATAAAAATAGAATATTTATTTGCATTATTATATCTTTCGAAATCATTTTTCATCAGCGCTCTATGAAGAACAGAATATTTATTCGGATTATTGTCTCTCTTCGAATCATCCTTAAATTAATGCAAAATTTAGTGGAACACATCATATATACTAGGAAAACTACACTGTCGACCATAAGTATTAGGACACTTACTGAAATTTGGTATAAATAACATTATTCCCATTGCTTTTATTTTTTTACTTATTTTATTATAAATCTATTATTTCTATCGTACCGTATGTGACTTCTAATATAAAACAAATAAAGCAAAATTTGTTAGAATTCTCCACTAAATACAGCAGACAGATATTTATGATCGACAGTATATGTCAGAAGCTAAGAACGAGCTTGCTTTGTCAGCAAATCAGTGAATAGGGACGTTCTTGGTCAGACACGTATAGCTATCTTTTGTGACTCCAGTGATGCGACAATATCTCCTATCTGGCGTCCAAAGAATATCTATCTACGTAGGAAAAATTTAATTTTTCGTATCGTTAATACGATCTAAGCTCTTAGTCTAATCTATAAAACATATCTTTATTTTTTAAAAAAGAAGAATCCTGTGATTCTTCGGTGTAATAAAATTTTCTTCACAATTACATTCTTATCGTTGAATCTCTTCAAATGTTTCTTATTGCACAGTACTACTTTGGAATACTTTACGAAAAATTTTTTAATTCTTAAAACATATAAATATTTAAACAAAATATTACGTGTAATATTAGATAATTTGTAAATATCGTATACCGGAATTATGTCAAATAAAAATAAAAGAATATAATATAAGATAATAATATATGATAATAATGTAACGTATGGACTAAATTGGGAGAAAAGCATAAATCTTGTCAATTTGATTGATATCGTGTTAGTCTGATATAATGACGTTTCGTCATTCGGAGTAACTGTTTATCAAATATATATACATAATAAGCAATTATAGTTAAATACCCACTCCAACTAAGTCAGTCGGAGATATCTGTATTAAATAATTAGAATTTAAACTGGTAAAGCTTATTTAACACATTTCAACATTCTCTTAAATTTTTGAACACATAGTAATTTAATTGAATTCAGTGTTAAATTATATTTACGTTAATTTTTATATTAATTCTTGTATTAATTTTAATTCATTTTATATCAATCGATGAATTTGTTAACAAATTATGAATTTCAAAATATTGGTAATATCGATATCGAGTTAACTTGCCATTTCGAATGTTATGGATATTATCAATAATTAAGTTTACATGTAGTTTCCACTTCAGTGGAATTCATGCAAAGATTTCGATTGCACAATGAACAACAAGTAGGTAATCTATTATCGAGGAATCTCTTTTTATCTTAAGACTATAATCCTGTACTTACAGCGTCTCACTGTCTATTCGTTAATCAAAACTGTGACGCAAAGAAGTAAGAAAAATATTTATCTAACAAGCCGATTATTATCAATTAAATTACACTTTCAATAAGGTGGAAATTTTAGAAAACATTACAGCTATGGCAAATATAGGAGAATTGAAAGGTAATGAATAATAAAATGAAAAGTAAACGATATGGAAAAGAAGAGGGGGGCAAAGAAAGATCAAGAAAATTTAAAAATTAGGAAATAAAAAGGTAAGTCCAGAGGAAAGCAAATATCAAAATATTAATATAAAGAGATATAAAAATAGGAAAATTCTAAACAAATTAACGAGAAATTTAAATATTAAACAAGTGATTAACAAGATTGCCAATAAGCATGTATACTTAAAAAAAGAAATATTAAATTCAAAGCATACAAGAAAATATAAAAAAGGAAAATATTGAACAAAAAATTTATAAACTAAAATATTAAAAAGTATAGGAAAAATACAACAAACAACAACTTGAGACAAGGTAAAATTAAGAAAAATCTATTATTGATAGTGGAAGGTATTTGTTTGCAGGAATATCTTGCTTTTTTCTTTACCGGATAAGCGATAATGGGCAGTGATGTCATGATCGTTTAGGATCGGGGACCATCGAGCAATCGATGTAAACGGAAATTTCCACTAGAAAGTCCGCGGAATGTGGCCATCTGCGAAATTCGGAAATATTTATTGGTACGAGTTCGCGGTACCCTTTTGATCATTCCGATCGTGCTTATGTTACACAACACGATTATGCATTTGCAAATGTACAGTATCGTGCAAAAGTTTTAAACAATGCAATGACACTACTTAGAATTAATTTTACTTTGTTTCAACCTCTTCTTTGCCCGATCTTCCTTATATTTTCTAATATTTTTAAACATTTATTAGTTTTTACATTCCTTTTCTAATTTTTATAGAATTTTTCTTCTTTCTGTCCTCTGATATTAATTTTTCCTTAGATTCGTTTCTCTATTTTCTACTTTGTTAATCTTCTTTATCATTTCTCTAGTCTTTCAGATATTAAGAGGTTTTGCTAATTTCTTTGCAACTTCTCATTTGATGTTTGATATTTGCCTCTCTTCAGACTTACCTTTTTATTTCCTATTTTTACGATTTTCTTTATTATTTCTCTTCTATTTGCAAAATTGGATGCTAACAATATTTGTTAATTCAAGTAACAATTTTACAAGCTGTAATTATCCATCTACTTTATTTGAAGTTATAAAATAAAATTGATTCTTCGATAATGACAAAATATTTCATATAGTACACATATGTATGTACATAGTTTTATATTAAATTTAGTAGATATTTTCATTTTATATATGTTTACAGAAATAAATCTTTGGATTTTCATTTTTTTTTCAATTTTTTATAGCAAATGGAATTATTATGAATGTTATATACAGTGGAATACAATAAAACGTCTAAAGGATAAGTAGACAATAATAAGATAAAATACATTGTAGTTAAAAAAAGAAGAGATATAATCGGCACGAACAATTATATTACGTATGCATATAATATAGACGAGTGTTATCAATACAATAAGAAATGTTCAGTGCATTGAAGTTAGCATTAGTATAGTGTATTTATTATAATATGAATTTTAAACTTTCCTTCGTCTCGTACAGTCACCACTGTATGATTTAAATGTTTTGCATGTTAGCGTATGTCGTCATACTATCAAAAAGTATAATCAAGAATCCTGATCAGCTATAAAGAACTATTTTTTGTGATTCATCAAAGATGGCAGATGATCTTGGTCGATGTCAGTAACGCCGTTTAGTTCTATCTATATAACCTTCTTTCATAATAGATCATTCTTGAAGTCGACCATCACTCGATTGAGACATTATTCGACACGTACAATGAGTAACCTTGAACAGCAATAATTTGCATAGTACGATTAGGTCCGAGTCGAAGATATCTGTCG
The DNA here is from genome assembly GCF_014825855.1 of Bombus pyrosoma. NCBI lineage: Eukaryota > Metazoa > Arthropoda > Insecta > Hymenoptera > Apidae > Bombus > Bombus pyrosoma. The sequence goes on from NC_057772.1 coordinate 8,893,049, forward strand.
AAAGTTCTTGTCGAAATTTTTCGTTTATTATAATTTCTTAATAACTTAAAAAAGATAAAACAATACATTATTATTATATTGTTTATTGTTATAGTGTTATATTATTATTATTATGAAATGATAAAAATGTAAAATATTCCGTCAATAATATAATACTTGATTTTTTAAAAAATAACTTCGAAATTTTCTGATATCGTGGTTTCTTAAATTTATTGAAATTTTTTCAATAACTCTTTTTTGTTAATAATTTTTAATGAAACATTATTCCACTATAAAATAATCATGGCATAAAATTGTCTAATAATAATCATAGCATGGCTTTTTAACGCTTTCAAAATTTTTCAATTATTTTGATTTCTTAAATTTCTTCAAATTTCAAACTTACTATAATAAATTGTCAATGTTTTGCATTGCTGCGCAGAAACCATCCTTTTTCTCTTCTTCTTTTTTTAACTAATCCAATTCTTAACTAATATGTCGATTAGGAAAAAAAGGCATAATACTGTTAGACGTCGATTATGGATTAGTATTGTGAGAAATATACAGATTTCAATGTGTCATATTTTTTTTGCAATACACGTGTGGAGTATTGTTTAGAGCTTAGATAATAGAAAGTTCGTGGATCTTTTTTAACGATATAATATTATTTCGTCCTCTTTTTTCATCTATTTTCACCTGATTTTCTACATTCTCTTATTTCTCTTATTTTTCTATCTGGGACGTTTCGGGCGATGGAGTAGTTTCTGGAGTATTTGTTCCACAATATCGAATGTTTTTCGACAGTCTGGAACATCAACTCTAATTACCTCGAAAATGACTTTGTTGATTTTTCCAAGTAACCACCGCAGTGAATCAAATTAACATATTGACATAATATTTTTTTCGAATAACAACTTTGGCGATAAGAATTGTACTTCTCGCTCGTGCAATAATTAATCGTTTCAACAACGAGCTTTATTATTCTCTTTTTTCATTATTCTGTTTCGTAACATTCGAATTCAGGTGAAAGAAGAAGACAGATTCTTCAAAGAAAAATTTTTCTGTGAAGATGTAATCTTAGAGCGTAGGAGTGTCCCTGCAAAATTTTTTAATACAACTAAATAATAACAAAGTTACAGCGATGTATCCAATTGGAATTTTTAAACTCGATCAACAGAATATTTTTGGATTGTATCGGGAATATTATAAAAATTGTCCTTCAAATAATCACAAACAACGCTCGAACAATACAAACGTCAACGTATTATGTCACTCGAAATTCCGATAAAATCAAGTTTATTCCTTGTAAACGTGCAAGATATTATTTTCACGAGAAAAAAAGAAAAGAAGAAAAGATATCATCGTAGGACTCATCGCGCGTTCGACGAAGGCAGACTAAGCACAAAATTATGCACATTTGATGTGCTTATTATCGAAGAATATTGAGGTTGATCGATTTGTAATGTATGAAAGTCACGTTTATCGTTTCGTGCAATCGTTATTCATCGTGATGGGCCGTGAATTACGAAACGACGACGGTTCTCGTAAAAATCCACGTGAATCCGTGTTCGGATTGTAAACACCGGAAAGCGACATTTTCTGATTCTTATCGACGAGATGTAATCCTCGTTGACAGCAGATTTGTTTCGTTGTAGTCAGTTGCATGGTCAGGTAATTTGTTGGTCAGGTAAATGGTAATCGTAGAGGTGTTATTTATACAGGGTGTGGCATGTAAGTGGAATCGCTTCGATTACTGTGCAAATAACGATGTTAACGAAAAATATTACAGAACAGAAAAATTAAATGGTTTCCAGAGGAACATAGTTTATCGTGATTAGCTTTTTTATACGAGGATGCATAGAGGATATACGAAGGTCAGGATTGTTTTTTTAAAACATACTTGTTTTCTTATATATAGATTCTTCGAGATATTCTATGTCAAGTAAAAATCAATAATTTGTGCAATTTTTATATGAAACATCTCACTTTTTTAATTAAAATATCTCACTACTTATTGATGTTTTTTTATATATTGTACCTTAATATTTTCTAGCTTATATTTTATAAATATTTAAAAAGATTATATTTTATAAAATAAATTTTTTAGATATTAAAAAAAATTTGATTTGATCTTCGTATGTTCTCTATGCATCCTCCTTTAAAAAAAAGCAAATTACATCAAATTAAAATTATTATTTACGCAGTAATCGTTCCAGTATGTGCGCCACACTGTATGTGAGAGCACTGGCTACAAAAGGTATTCACACGCCATTGTATTTATTGTAGCAATCATATAGTTAATTATGTTAAACTATACGTATTTAATAGTAGCTATGTATGTATGTATGTACTTTTATATGATTACAAAGGCTTGGTATTACGAAAGCGAAATTACAGGATCTGATAGAAAGGCATTTTTTAATTTTCTACGTTAACATTATTCTCATAAATATTAATCATAATAATTCGTCATAGAATCTATACTATAATGAATAATTTCTTCGTGTTTCAGGATGCTTTGGATACTAAAAAATGGTCGTCCAAGAACAACCAAAATGGGTATGTTCAGCATATTATTACTAAATAACATTTACTTTCAAATTCAAATAGACAGATAAAATAATAAAAAAAAAATATTGGTCTTTTAATTATAGAACGTATCAGTGATTAAAATACTGATTCTAAAGAACGTTAAATATTAAAAAGAACTGTTAATTGTAAAAAATATTGTACGCCAGAAGGATATATTAATGACAAATAGACTGCAAAATTTTCATGTAAATTCATACTTTGTGAAGTCAATTTGATTCAATTAGTCTCGTTAATTCTAGTTACGACCACAAGTCCAACATCTATGTTATGGAGCTTGAGGAGAAGAAGAAAAGCGTGCAGGAGTACGAAGAGGACTACGATCCTTACGATCACAGAAATGTCACCCATCCAACTACGTAAGTATCTGTTAATTTCCCTCGTTTTTATCCATTTATTTACCCATACACTTTATTCGTTTACGTTCTATCTCATTTTCTTCTTCTGTTCCTTCTATACAGAGTGTCGTGCAGCATGTCGGGAAACCGACGGATTCTGCACGCGAAAACAATAAAAAAGATACATGTAAACATATGCCCTATTTAACCTCGTGAATTATAGCGAATTTTATATTGGAATAATTCTATCGAAAGACGACAGTAATTAGATTAATTTTACCTACCTATCTAGAAATAAGATTTCCAGAAAATTCCAGCAATAAGAAGGAAAAACGGAGAGAGTAAAATGACGAAGAAACGTCTCTAGTCTTGTGCTCGGATGCAAAGAGATCACTTTGAACACATCTTGTGAAGATATGCAAATGCAGTTCGTTCAAGAGGAAACTCGTTATAATTCGAAAACAAAGTCGAGTAGGGAATATGTTTATATGAACTGATTTTATTGTCGATTTTATTGATTTTATTGACACCTTGTATTTCTTTCTTCTTCCTTTTTAATATTATTATTTTATTTAATTTCAACTTCACAGCCCGGAAATGGAATCGGCTTTACAACATTTTTCCAAACTCACGCTTTCTTCGTCTCTCTTGCACTTGTTTTAACGCATACAAAGTTCATAAAACTAGGTTTATTCTTGTACTTCTTCTTTCCAATAAATTCACGCAAATCGAACTTGATCAGGATGGATAGATTGGTTCTAACGAAGGAAGAGGAAATAGAGGAGAGGAAAAATGTAAGTCGATATCGTTCGGTAGATTAACGCAATCACCTGCATTTGCATAATGTCGAACGCGGTGCGCATTCGAAACGACGACGTTTCGTTTATTCTGACCGCGTTTCTCTGGATACAAATTACGCGGTAATTTATTGCGCCGATTAGTCACGAAACGGAAGAATAAGATTGCCCTCGGAGAAATAACTTGGAAACGCTGACACGCGTGGAAAAAGGTCGATGACGTTTTGTCTTGGAATCTAAGTTCCTGGAAAGTTATAGTTATATCTAATCTAATCTGCTTCTATTCGGGTTTAACGTAATTAAGACGGTACTACTAAAATCTGTCAATTATTTCTATGGATAATTTGCAGCACTGTGTTGAGGAATTGAAATTTTATTTTACCCATCTTCTTCGTTTTATGAATTATCAATTAATAAAGTATACATTTTTTCTTCACATCTGCATTCACCCTATTAACGAGACAGTACAAAGTTTTCTCTTCTTTCAATTTCTATCTAAAATCTTTTTCTTTCAGAATCTTCTATCTTTTTCTATTAGAGATAGCTTTCTTTCTTTAAAATTACCTTATTATTTCTCTCGAAAACCATTCTTGAAAAAATAATGATTTCTCCTTTCTTATTAATTTTCGTGAAAATAACTGAAAGAAAATATTCAATATTTCAGGAGCTGGGAGACGTTGCTACATTTGCTGAAAGGCAGCTTGGGTACGGGAATCCTTGCTATGCCGAAGGCTTTCTACCATTCTGGATACGGTATTGGTATAGTGGCAACAATAATCATAGGTCTATTCTGTACTTATTGTATGCGGATTCTTGTCAGTTGTGAGTACGAGCTTTGCAAGAGGAAGAGGGTAGCTTCGTTAAGTTACCCTGCAACAGCGGAAGCTGCGTTGTTGGAAGGTCCTGCTCCGTTTAGGCGGTTTGCTAAGGCTTCTACGTGAGTATTTACACGCAGAATTTTCATTTTTAATCAAATATTTACTTCTTATTTCATAAATAGCTTAGAATTTAATTTTCGAGAGATTCTAAATGTTACTTTGGAAATTATTCGTCAATAGATGGAGATTATGTTACAAAACATATTAACGTATGATATTAAATATTATATTTAATTTGTTAACTATATTAAGAGAGTTTTAGTAAGTCAAATGATATTAAAGACACCAAAGTTAAAGCTTGACTTTTCACAGAAAGTATATCTCTAATTAACGATTAGATTAGTATAAAATAATTTTCATATAAGTTATTTAATATAGCAAATTTAGATTTACGTTAATAGTTAGAGCATCTTAGTAATTAATAAAACTAAATAAGAGAAATTTGTGATACGATTCTTAGAATTACTAGCGAACTTTTAACAATTGAACAGATCTATGTAATGAAATTCTGTAAATAAAAGATGAAAAATATTTTAGTATAGATCTAATTATATAAATATGTAGGATTTCCAATTTGCCTTACATTATACTTTATTTTATTATGAGAATCACTGAATATTTATTCATATTTAAAAGAATTATTTTTATATAATATGTTATAATAACTACCATTATAATTGTTATAATAATATGTTATAATACGAAAACACGATATTATTATACTGGAAATTATTTCACTATTAATCATATATCAAAATTGTATTAAGTGTGTCAAGATCACAGTGTAGATAACAAAAATAACTAAAGAGTTGCGTTTGCGTGCGCGTAAGCATGCGATCGAGATTATCGCATATACAATGAGAACCTTGTGGAAATTTCAACGTAGATAAATCCTTTGTTTTGCAGTCACACGATAAACGCATTCCTTATGGTATATCAATTGGGAACTTGCTGCGTCTATACTGTATTCATCGCCACGAATTTGCAACTGGTTAGTACAATTATTAATTAATCGTACGCAAAATTCATCGTAGAATTAAAATCATTCATAGAATCATACAGCGATCGCTCTCATAAAAATTCGAATTTTCAAATCGTACTTGAAGAAAACTCAAAAACTCCAACTTTTTAAAAGGAACCATTCACTATTGTCATCTTCTTCGACTGGCAGCTTTTAAAATTTCTTATGAAATCGTTGGATATGTTCCAATTTATAAAATCTTGAATAAGCATGCTTAGTATAGCAACAAATGTTTATATAAAAAAATCAATCCTAAAGGAATTTAAACCTCACTTATTGTTAAATAAATAAATTAATATTTTTAAGAACAAAGAAATGGAGAAGAAGGAAGGAAACGAAAGATAAATATTTAATTCAGTTAAGTTCCAATCTCAAACAAGGTTCGACTAAAATCGATTAAATCTAGTTCAATTTTAATTAAAGTTCACTAAACCCGACTTAAATATCAAATTGGAATATTTAGATTCAGGAAATTTAAATGTAATTAATATCAGTCAATTTTAATTATGACTTAGCTAATGTTAGCTGTATTTAATCAGAGTGCATGTGAAATTAACTATACTCAATTCAAAACTCAAATAAAATTCAACTAAAGTCAGTTATGGTTCAATAAGAGTTAATTAAACCCAGTTCAATTAAATCAGATTAGATTTCAGTAAAACCTAATTAAACCCAACTTAACTAAACCCAATCTGAATCCAGGCAGTGTCAATTAAACCTAATTAAATTTTAGTGAAATTTAATCAAGCGCAACTTAACCAAATTCAATCTGAACTTACGAGACGTCAACCAAATCCAAGTCAAATCTAATCAGACTCTACCTAAATCCGACTAAAGTCAGATAGTTCATTCATTGATTCATTGAGAATTCAGCTAAAGTCCCCTAAACCTAGTTAATGTCACTACTAACTAATACTAATGCCAACTGAACTCAATTAGAATTTTTTTTAAATTCAGTTAAACTTAATCAACATCGATCTACCGTTAATCAAACCCAATTCCATTAAACCTACTCAAACTTTGCCTAAAACTAATTATATCCACTCAGAATGTAGCCAAATTTAATGTAATCCTAAGCGCAGCTTTCTACACAAAACCAACCGCACGAACTCTCAATCCAATTACAATCTTCATAAATTCGATTAAACTGAATAAAAATCCACCTAATGTTAATTAATCCTAATTCAAATCTACTCCAATTTCGTTGTAACTAATTAAGTCCATCCAGCTGAATTTAACGTAACTCTAAACCCAGCTCTCATCACCAATCTAATCGCGAGAACTCTCAATCCAATTAGAACGTTCTTAAATTCAACCAAACTTAATAAAAATCCACCTAACATGGATTAAACGTCAATTCCGTTAAACCGTGCAATTCTAATTGGCGTCCAATTAATGCCAACTAAATTCAATTAGAATTTTCTTCGACTCGAATCTAATCAAAATCCATGTAAAGTTGACAAAATCCCATTACCATTAAATTCCATCTAAAACTAATTATATTCACCCAGAATCCAGCTAAATTTAACGTAACTCTAAACTCAGCTTTCCAAACAAAACTAACCGCTAGAACTCTCAATCTAGTTCCCCTACCAACTGACCAAATGACATCACCTGTTTCGTTGCCACTATTCTCTATCATTCTGAGCAACGTCGGCACAACGGTGACTCACGAGATTTCGCTACTCTCGTTAAACTCGCGTTGATCCAGCTTTTACCGCGAGGAATCCCGTTCTCGAGCGGCGCGACAAGAACCGTGTACACGATGTGTAGGCAGAGAAAAAGAAGCATGTAGGTCAGGGAAACACGCCGCGAGGAATAAACGATTAGACGGTGGACGCGTCGCGTCGCGTCGTTATGAACCTCGTGAGTCAAGGTGATAATACGTGGTTCAGGTTCGTTGACATTTCATCAGGCGACAGGATGAAGTCAAGTTTCTGTTTACGAGGACACGTGTCTCGTTTTGGTCACCGGAATTAGGAAGAAGCTCGAGAATTCGTGTACAATGAGAAATGATAGCGTTGACCGTGAAGTTACTTAGAAGGCGTCCTCAAGTACCCATTTCCTTTTATTTAGCTTCTGGTTTCAGCGTAGGACACTTGCTTTTGGTATCTGGAATAATTTTTTAGCAAGGTTGTTTCTGTTTAGAGTCTGTCTAACGTGTGGGCTTGTCGACGGTCTGCCTTTACTTTTTAACATTTCTCGAGTTTAATATTTTGTTTCTTTATTTTTTCAGTTTTTCTTTAATTTCAATAATGTGTATAATATTGATTATTCTTAGTGGTCCTGATCTTCTTAATGTCAGTGATATAGGAGGATGTCTTATTCTTTATCTTTCTCATTTTTGATCAGTTGTGAATGTAAATTTGAATTTTATCTTAAAGGTTTCAGAGTTTGAATTGCGGTTAATTGTTTTAGACTTGGAAGAAATATAGAAAATAGAATTTGTTAAATATTTCTCGATTTCCTGGTGTATTTTATAAACTTTTTAGAATATTTTTTCGTACGTTCCCTTATCAAATTTTTCACATCTATGAACATTTTCAAATAAATATCTTTTCAATATACGCTCCTCTTAACATCAATTCACTTCCAATATATCATGTTATATTTCTTACATCTTAACAGATACTTCCAAACATAATCTGCCGATTGTTATCGAAAAGTAGCATTGAAAGGCGATTATGCGATAAATTACATCATTAAAAAAACCGTTAAGTCATCATCCTGACATTTACAACGTCTGCAACTTTTCTCTTTCTTCTTTAACATTGGAATTCCTGCATTCGACGCATAACGTTCACTTAACGTTACAATTTTCTTTCACACTTGTAGCTATGCAAATAAAACGGAACTACTACCTTTATATCTACTTGCATGGACGCAAATTATGCAGTCGTTAGTAAGGACTTTCAAGGACCAACTATCTACTTGTATACTGTTCAGATATTTCACGAAGCATTCAAGGATTTACCGCGTTCTTCTAAGAACCGTACAAAGTATAACGATTATGTGCTTTGTTATATCGTTGTATCGAATCGAAAGGACTAGCTTGACCTGTTATAAATTATGTAAAAAAGGTCACCTCCACTAGATTCCGCTTCGATACTTTGCTATATAACTTTGTTGTATTCTCCTACCGAGGAAATTCCCCTCACGCTTGGGAACGAAATGAAAATTTCAATCGACTCGTTTGCTAATTCTTCAGAAGTTCATTAGCCTCGTTCAGTGACAGGCAACTAGACCTTTTATGGTTGGCGCAATTGTGAGAGTTAACTGAGTGTTCTCTTTCTTTACTAAATTATTTAATCCGAGTTACTGGCAAATCGTATGACGAATAAACGAAGAATAAAAAATATATCGGTCGAGGGTGAGACCATTTCCGATCACACTTCCTTTTTCGTCTTTAAGGATTTACAAATGGAGATTATTTGAATTTTATTTAAGGCTACCTACGGTGATTCATTGTATAAATTTTCACGGTTGTATATTGTCGTGGTAAATGTTGATTAGAATAAAACTCATCGCAAATTAATTCTTTGATAAAGACGGTTTATATACTCGCATCTAAATGTTATGGTTGTCCCGAAAGTTTCTTTCGTTTCATAAGTGAAATAATAGATGCACAACACTTTTCATTTTATATTATTTTATGGATTTATTTATGATCCATTTTGTAATAATAATTTACTACTTCCATATAAAACGAAAGGTACTTTTGGAACAACCTAATATTAAATAATTCATTATTTAGTTAATGTTAATATTAACGTTTCAATGATATTGACTCAATGTAACTACTTCAATGTTGATGTATCATCACAATTGTCGATATTATTGGGCTATTACTGAATATTACTATGTAAATTACTTAAATATTAGTCCAATTATATTAATATATTCGATTTCATCACAGATATTGATAATACTTCAACGACACAATTTCAACATACTCCATGAACCTGATACGCTTTCCATCGATACAGTGTTCCTATATGGAACTGTGCGGTCCTAATACAATCCTTTCGCTGTGACACATCACGTAACAAAACCAGCTACGGTGACTCACGAAACTATTTGAACACGTGGCATATCAAACATTTATGGAAACCTACATGTATCACAAACGTTATTAAAAGAAAATTTTCCGAAGCCTCTAAAGATATTTCAATGAAGGTTTATAAGTAGACCGCAATTTTTTATACGTTTCTATGAAATTTCAGAATTAAAAAAGTGCACATGATACATAAAGGTATAAAAAATATTGTTTATAATAATTTAGAAGATAAAACAAACCTCTATTTGAATATCTCCGTATCAACAAATGTAACAAATATCTCCGTACATTTTCGAATATCTATCAAATATTATCATATTATTTTGTCTTTTATTAAACTGTTAATAAAACTTGGATATCTTCTTTCTGCAACACGTGCGATATATTCAGGAAAGTCCCGTACAATAAATATTCAAATATTCTCGTGAGTCACTCTATATCCCAACAGGTGTTCTTTTCTGAAAAAGAATTCTGAAGCCCGCCGGGTATTCGCCAATAAATCAAGCAACATCGTTGCAGGCATAGGTCATGATCTTCCTTATTTCCCTTGGGAGAAACCAGCATTCTCCGACATTCGCGATCGATTCTCGCGCTCTTTCACGCGCGGTAGCGCGCAGGATTTTAATTTCTCGCGAACGTTTCATCCAACGTTCTAAGCCACTTGCCGTAATAACGTGTGTCGTAACGCCGCTTAACTATCCATTACATTGCGTAGTATCCAAGAGTATAGTTTGCACTGGTGTACGGCGAAACCGGCGTACGCCGCCCTCTCATTCCCTCGTCCAGTTTCTAAACGAGTTCCACCGTTGATGGAATTTCGTTGAAGATAATCGTTTGCCCCTAGTATCGGTTAGGGGATACGGTCATGGCAACGCACAATGCGGTAGACAGTGGACAAAAATCGAAATAATCGTCGTTCGATTTTGATCTTATTATTCAATGATATTCGTCAGTCTGTGAATAAGCAAATTTAATGTAAAGAATAATTCCGTCAAACGTCGATACGGAATTAGTAAAAATCGTTTGTACATGAAAATCTAATCGCTTGGAAATTGGTTCGTTGTATATTCTCGGTTGTTAGTTCTTGTCACATAGCGTTTGGAACATTTTAAATATGGAGAATCTGTCTAATTTTAATTTCCAATTTAACAGCTTCTTTCTTTCTTTAAAAATCGATTTAAAAGGAAAAGGTTCCAGCTATTCTGTAATTTTAATTGTTCTGTGCCAAGAAGGTACTGTATTATATTGCTGCATAATCTTTGCTACAGTATATTTTTAGCGAAATACATTCACAATACATAATCACGATGTAATGATCGACTTGGTTAAAAAGTGGATTTCTGACCACATTTATGTGAAAGAAATTTTTGAAGCTGCATAAAAGCTGCCTTTGAAATCTTAAATCATGTTCGTTACTAAATATCGGAGCGATATCTGACGAAACGGAAGACAGGATAAACGATTTCTGCATGACACTTACAAAGAAGATTATTCTCGACATCAGCATTTTGCTTAGTTAAACATCACCGTGTGTGATTATACAAAGAATAATAAATATTCACGACTTGATCATCAAATATTTAAACTGAGTCAAAGAGTAGGTAGCTAACAAAGAGTTGATAAACAGACTCTTACTCACATCGAATCACTTAATATGAAGTTTCAGGAAAAATGCACGTTATATGCATTTTTTGACCTTTGTCTCGAGTTCTTATTCAAACGCCACAGTATGCAACGTTTTGTTTCTCGTACATACGCATACTTTGTCTATGGACGCAGAGAACACATTGCATTGGTAATCTGTTGAGAATGGTTTGATGAAGTTTGTTTCAGTTTAATTTGGTTTACCTCGGTCTATTTGAGTTTATTCCAATTGATTTTCAATTCTTTTGGAATTGGATTGGATGTTGCAGATCTTTTGTTTGTTGGAAGTGGTTTGATGAAGTTTACTTAAGTTTACTTTCATTGATAATAAATACCACTTAATACAAAATATTTAACGTCTAATCGCACTACAGCAACAGCAAAAAATCTCACCGATCATTTGTTATATAACACAACAAGCAACCAAATCAATAATCATAGGCTATCATTCAATTTCCCAATCAACCAATTAAACTCACCACTCTATAATTTTCTATTTTTTAAAAATAAAGTGGTAGATAAGACTGGGTAGGAAAGAAGGAACAGAATTTAAAGGACTGCGTTCTAAACGGAAGTTCCAAGCTGAACTCGAGGACTGATTAAACGTAATAGTTCGATCTGTTGTGTAACACACGTGAACCAATCGGAATCGGTTCAATCTGGCTGCAACAGGAAATAGGGTGTAGTTCTCTATCGGTTCGAGGATAATTTTTTCATGGCAGAACATGTCCATTCGTGCGCTCTGAAATGAAATCGAACCGGTTTCGCTAATATCTGAAACCCTCAGGGAACACACGCAGTCGATTGTTCCTCGATATCAGAAACCACTTTTAAATTGAAAAATATAGAAAATCGAAGCACGAGGAAGAAATTGGAAATAACGATAATAACAATAATAATAACGTCGTTAATTAACCACCGTAGTGTACTACACATATTGTCAACCGTCCAAGAAAACATATTATTTTCTATTGTACCGTTCGTAACAAGCGATATTTCATTCAGTTCATTCTTTACTTTCGTTTAAAAACACTTCTCCACGATATGTCAGATAAAAATGATAAATATTACTTTTATATATATTTATTTGTCTTTTTCGAGAATTTTTATGTTGCTTCGTACATCTTCGAATATTACTTCGAATATATTAGAAGCGTTTATTCAAGTGCAATTAGTTCGATCGGAAATGTTTCAAATCTGTAGGCATAGAAACGAAGACGTGTATTTAAAAAATTTTCTATTTGAATTTAAATTTGTATAAGTGCAATTGATAAAGCGATCAGCAATCTTTTTGCTCGACGTTACTGTAATTTGATGTAACCACGAATCAAACCTTAGAATCCGATTAATTGATATCGAATTCCAGTAAAAAATCCATTTATCTATATCTTAAATTCCGAAATTAAATATCACAGAAATTGAACCAATTTCGTTCCACGTTCTATAAATTAATAATTTGTTAACGACGAACGAGTAACGATTCGTTCGTTTTTCTTTTTAACATTAATTTAACCTTGTTATAAACTATTTATCATTCAATGAATTTGAACGAATAAAATTCCACTGTAGTTTCTTAACGTACGAGCAACGATTTTAAACTCGTTGTCTATCCAGTGGATGCCCTTGTAATCTGATTAAGGTGTTCTGCCCTCTTAATCGTACATCCTGAATCAAGTCAGAGAATTAGAATAGCGAGAGCTATCCGCCACGGTCGTGGAGTCACCGCGAAAAAACGAGATAAATCAAAATGGTGTGCCTCAAGGCGATCTACACGATGTAGAAGGCGTTTCAATTCGACGATTTCTTTTTCTCTGACTCGTTCGCGATGTTTAGAGGACCTTTGTTTCGAGACAGGAACGAAGATCCGCGAAGGGAGACGTTTACATTTCGCTTCGTTGAGCGAAGTATATCACGCATATAGCAGAGTAAAGTATGTTTTATTATGCAATATGTTACCGAACTTTGGTGGTACAAAGAGGTGAGTCTAAATGAAGAGACAAGTCGAAGATATAGAATGGAACTTTTTCATACGACGCTTGGTTTTCGAGAAAATCGAGTTTGAAAATATGCCAAGTACATAGAACTTGGCTAACGTCGGACTGAACGAGAGTTATTAAGAGTTGACAAGAGGTAATTCTATATTTGAAAATAAGTCAAAAATGTAGAAAAGTGTAAAGTTTCTTCGCGAGATAGTTCCTTTTCGGAGAAGAATAAATGTGCAAATTTATTATACACGTTTACTAGATCAGTCCTTAACAAAACACGTCAAAACTCTATTTCCTTGAGAACGAGGTGTGCGACGGAAAGATTTTATTCTGCATTTATCGTCATATTTTCGCACGTGAAATAACTTCCTGTTGATTATTTACGCATAGCCAGTCTGTAATTAGTCGACTTTAAATATACTTGATAAATTTCCAAGCTCGATTTTCGCGAGAACAAGGCGCCATAGGAAAAGATCGTATTCTATATTTTTTACTTGTTTTCTCATGTAGATCCTCCTCCTTTTGGCTTGTGCCGTCAGTTTGGTAACACTCTGTATACGGTATATTAATTGGTGAAACGTTGATAGTTAGCGGTATGTTGTGTGATATTGAGTCTGGCAGAATTGGCTATTTATAGCGAACCATTCATTTATTATATATGAATACTATAATTTATTAATTGGGACGTTATAAGTTTCGGATATAATGAGTGATTTATTTTCAATTATTGATTACTATGATTCTTAAATTATATTTGATATGGTTGTGCGTCTATAGTGAAATAAATTCTTGCATTAAGAATAAAATATATTATAGTAAAATTAAATATTTGTACTGAATATCATTGTAACAATACTATCTCGTGCTCCTTTTATCTTTCCTTCTTGATTCTTCTACGCTTTCTAATTTGATGTATTTAACAAAGTAGTCTGCCGATGATGGAATACTTATTTCTGATACTTCTATATTTAACATAGTACTACGTTTTATCTATCATTCCTTGGTTTATCGAACTATATACCGCATAGTAATCTATACGCAGTGGAGCGTTTATTTTGGATATTACTATGTTTAACATGACACTATGCATACAGGGTGTCCCAGCTAGGGCCAGCCAGGCCACTTAAATATCTCTCTCGTCTTTAAAGTGCTGAAGAATTAAATGATCTCCAAAGGGAAATATCATGGAGCAAGGTTTCTTGTTTGTTTGGTTTTTTCTCAGTCTTTCCAAGGTCATCGTCATCTTTTATGTATGAAACGCGTATTTTTTTCCATTGCATCTTGTAGCAGACGAGGGAATATATATGAATATGCCTGAGTCATGACCTTCGGATCATTTTGAACACTAAAAGGACGATGAAATTGTAGAACGGTATTAGCATGGTGTGTAAATTTACAGTTTATGTTATTAAATGTTTAAAGATATTTACGTCTAGACATTTAAATGCGTTCGTCCGGCTGGAACATTCCGTGTAACAATATATTCCCTCTGTAACCAAACTGTGTACTAAGACTTTTACTATTTACTTTTCTTCGCCAGTTTTACCACACTTATTACTACTTTACTACTTTAAACACTATTGTCATTACTTTTACTATTGGCTTTTACTCTTTCCCCTACATTACAGTATTACCTTATTCAACTATCTCTATCATCTTTTGCAGAGTAAGAACGCGTATCGCGTTGTTCTTCTCCGTATGCTGTTACCATTAATTGCAGCATGCATTATACGTAGCAAATACGTTTCGCAGTAAGCGGTACCTTCACCATATCATTACCTATATACCCATAACTATCTATACTGAACCATACTTATTGCGCGTTTCACGTGTAACCTACTACATAGTAACTGGTATTACTATACTCGCTGTATGCCCACGTGTAATCAACCAGCATGTGCCGTTACCATACTTACTACACGTTCCACGTGCAACATCGCAGCATCTGAACTGAAAAATATTTGACTAGAATGACAGTTTTTGATATTTTCAAGGTCGTTGAAATCGAAAATGAGGTCCGTTCTTCACGGAAATAAGACGCACAAAATTTCCACGCACGACGAAGCTTGTCGGTGTGTGATGTTCTCGTGGATTTTAACGACACCTTTTTTTAAGATTTCGTACTTTTAAACTACCGTGTGCATTAATTTACATGCATTTGAATCGTAAGCATTGCAATAGGTTTGGTTTACTTTTTAGTTTCGGTTAGACTACTACGTGTTCACACAGAAAGCGGTAAAATTGGCATTTGGAGAGCATTGGCATTGGCTGTGCCATTACTTGTTTTGTTTCGTCATTGCAGTTGAGACCTTGGCCGGCCAAATGTTCATAAGGTTGAATTTTTAAAATCGTTCGTTTCTCTGAGATATGGCCATCGTATTCGGCTTCAACGACAAAAATAGCCTCCGAAAAGACACGTTCAGTTCGAAGATTTCGCAGTCCGCGTACTATATTTTATCTCAGCATCGTTACATTAATTAATTGTATTACGTGTTATGTTTATTCTATTCAGATTTTCAGATATTACCCAGCGAACACGTGAACATACTTGTTCGATAAAGAACGACAATCACGTTCTTCCGTCATTCGAAGCACGCATAATTATCGTGATCTCAATAAAATCAGCGATCGTGAGAAGCGTTACGCGATTCTCCGATTCTACATATAGTTCATCGGCAGAAACGTAATATATTTCTACGATCGTTAAGCTACGTTCACAACAAACACGTGGAATTTCTCGCGTTTTGTTTCCTTTCCTTTCGTCGACGATACGTTTCACATTGCTATGCTAATTTTCTATGAAACTATACGAACAAAGTGACAGAAGAAGTTCTCTGAAAAATTTGGAACTATAAAGGCATTTGTATCTCTTTTGCTAAGCGACATAAAGTGGCGAAAGAAATCCTCAAGAAATTCGGTTGCGTAAAAGGATCTGTTTACTTTTTTTTCTAATGAGTTTATTCTTGGTTTTTATTATGGCAAGGAGACTGTCTGATGTCATATTTGTATTTTTAGTGCCATGGTTGCATGTTGATAGTTGATATTGATAAGTGGACGTGTGTATTCGGCTTTAAAGGAGATGAAAAATAAGAGGAAGATATATTAACATGTCATTCTTTTTTCATTTTCGTGTTACCAATAATTATGATGAGAATATCGTGCACGAATGTGATGAAGATATTCTTGGTATTCTGACAGATTAACCATTTTACAAGAAATCTAAAACCGATCGCGATAAATTTTTATCAAAAAGATTAAAATGTAACTTTTACAACGACATATCTGTAACATTTGAAATTAGGCGCGAAGATGTTAGAAAGTTTGTAATTTTCTACCAATAATAAGCTCAATCAATCCCTCGATAATTAAATTTCTAATCAGATTATCCACTTCAACGTCAGAAACAGACGGTGGTTCTATCAAAATTCTTCAACTATGTACAAATGAAAAGTGCTGGACTTTGAAATACAATTGCACATTTGCATACTAGAAAATATCTTTCGAATCCCTTAAAAATTATCCTCTGAAATAAATATTTCTACCTTGGCCACGTATTTATTAACAATTGTTATCGCGAATGTTTACGCAACCTCATATTTTGTACAAGAAAATGCTAAATATTATAACGAGCACTATGCTTTGAATATTCTATATATCTTTGCATATCATGCATTTTTACATTTTTCATAGATGCAGAAACGTGCGCAGTCTGATAATTATATAAAATACGTTCGTTGCTATAATGACGTTTACGTAAGTTTACCATTGGGAAGAAACTCTTTCTTTCACGGAACACGCTAGGGAAATTGTACTCGTCCCGGGAAACTCCATGTATCGTAGCAAAAATGAAACTCCTATTAGAATCGCGTTCGTTGCGTCACGTTTCTCTATTACATAAGGCGAAGGTTGAGCCGATGGTAAATGGTATGTGTTAAGAACGGAGTCGCGGCCCATTTCCGGTCGCCCTTGAATTCGAAACGCAACTACGCCCGATATCGACGACACTGCGAACCGATAACGATCGTTGTGTCGACGTTACGCTTGCAGAATTTTACCATGTCGCGTGAAATAATCATTTACGCGTTAAGGCTACTGTATCAAAATTGCAATTCCGACTACACGTTATTTCCTATATCATCTGTACACGATTCAATTTTTAAACAGCTCGGCCTTATCGAGACGGTGTTATTCATCTTCGAAGTTGAAAGTTTTAACGCGTAATTCCCTTAATAAGCCGCTGCAAGAATGTCCGTCTGATTAATTACGGAAAAAAACAGTTCTCGTAAAGTTGTTGAAGAACTAGCATGTTGTGCAAGTTGGCTAGAAGAGTCTTCTCTTCCTTTTTTATTCTCCTTTTTTTTAAAGTTTCCGAATAAAAGCAATGTGGTAATATCGGTATATTATGACGCGAAATTGCCGATCTGTTCATTTCTGAATTGTTTGTCAGTGTAGAAATGTAGAAAGTATAGACAGCCAAGAAATTGCTTCCTACAGATAGAATGTCAGCCATGCGCATCGAGTCTCGCGACCAACGTATTTTATTTTTGAACGGTATTGTAGCGCTGTAAATATTTCAAACGCGAAACCATAGAATTACACGGCGTAAAATGGTCAACCGTGTGACGTTTGCCATTTTTGTCTCGTATACGAATTCCTTTATAATTGCATTGTGAAATGATTTTCAAATTGATATCGTTACGTTCCAAGGGTAATACGCGGTCGAACGACGTTACAGGATAATCCTAAGGAAAAATGAAGCTTCGTTTTGAATTTTCTTGGCAACGCTTCGAGTCTGTGTTCGTATCTCCTTCAGAATATTATCATAATACAAATTATAATACATTGGGGTAGCATAAATAATTTCATCATACTGCGTTCATTGAAAAAATTGTTCTGTTGAATGAAAGGAACTTGATTTCGTTGCTGATACTCTTTATCACAATTATTAAATATTGATCTTAAAACTTGTCCAAATGTATTTGTTGCCTTTTCTATCTCATTTTATAGTTGCCATTCGTGTTTGTACACTGGAGAGATCTTTTTGTACTAAAAGGTATTTATTATCAGAAAGAAATTATCACAGATAGATGTAGAAAGAATCTTGCAGAATATAGGAGAATCTCGGTTGTTTAAATTAATTAATCGATTAATTTTCATACTGAATTACTTGGTTGTTAATGCTCTGAATCAAAATGACACAAAAATCTTTCAATAAAAATTTTTCAATCCAGCTTCCGAGATTTCAGAAAAAGAGGAAGATGAATTATGTCAGTTTTTGCATTCTTCTTATGATTTCAGATCGTTCGTGAGTCTGAAACGGCGAACAGATACAAAAAAAAAAAAACGTATAAAAAGAGTAAAGAGAAGATTGAAAGTTTAATGTCTGTGATTGTCTATTTACGTGTAAAAGATGGATAACAAGTCAAAATACGTATGCGTTATACATAGACGATTAGCCGATATATATTTTTGTTTTTAATTTTTACGACGTCTAAGTAAAATAAACTGACAAATAAAAAATTTTCTCTGCGTTGTGAAATATAATTTGCGAACGAAGAAATTTGAAAAATCATTTCTATCGTCTCTGGTGACGTGCAACTAACTTCCATTGCATTTTTAACTGTTTATATTCATATCAACATTTCTCATGTTATCATTCGTAATATCAAATTAATTCCATTTTTAATACGTTGATTTTTTATTTTAACCAACATTGTTTCTCTTTTTGTTTTCAGGCATTGAAAACATACGTTTCTGACATTGATGTCAGGTTGTATATGTTGGCAATTTTGATACCCTTAATTTTGGTCAATTGGATCAGGAATCTGAAGTTCCTGGCGCCGTGTTCGACGGTCGCTAATTTCATTACGTTCGTCAGCTTTGGCATAATATTGTACTACATCTTCAGGGAGCCTTTGTCGTTCGAGAATCGAGAAGTGATTGGAAATGTTGAGAATTTCCCTCTTTATTTTGGCACTGTGCTATTCGCCCTCGAAGCTATTGGCGTGGTGAGTACTCGTTCGGTATTTCAATATTTGAAAGTTTGGGAATCGAAATTATGAGAAATCCGAAGGTCTGAAAATCTCGAGATTCGAAACTAAACACCTTAAAGATTTGAAAATTTGGAAATTCGAGAGACCAAAAATTACAAAATTCCAAAGCTCAGAAGTTTAGAGAATTCGAATATTCGCAGATTTGGAAAATCAGATACTTGAATGTTCGTTGGAATGTAAGTGTAAGTTCTAAAGTTCGATAATTTGGAAATTGAAATACTCGAAAATTTAGGAATTCGAACATTTAGATAATCACAAAATTTAGGAATTTGGAAGTCTACGTATTTGAAAATATGCAAGTTGGAAAACTCGGCAGCTTAGAAATTTGAATACTTAAGTACTCGATACTTGAACATTCCAATATATTATTGGAACTTACAAAACTTCCTTAGCCAAAAGCTAAATTTTCCAAATCTCAAATATTTCCATATCTTACACCGTATCTACAAACGCCTTTAAACTGTAACCACATTGTCGAACTTTCTTCTGTCTTATTGCAGGTAATGCCATTGGAGAACGAAATGAAGAAGCCAAAGACGTTCATGCGTACGTTCGGCGTCTTAAACATTGGAATGGGCGTTATCGTAGCTCTCTATACAGGACTAGGTTTCTTTGGTTACGTTCGTTATGGCAGTGGCATCAAAGGTAGCATCACCTTCAACTTGGACGAACCTTTAGCCCTCGCCAAAAGTGTTCAAATCTTATTGGCTATAGCCATCTTCTTCACTCATCCGATTCAATGCTACGTGGCGATCGATATCATCTGGAAGGATTATCTCGCACCGAATCTTGAGAAGAATTCGCATAAGCTGTTGTGGGAGTACGTCTTGAGGACTTCGCTCGTCCTTTTCACGTGTAAGTGAATGTTTCGAGTCCTTCACCCGACGTGACGTCAATTCGAGCCAGGTCGGACGATGGCCGTTGTTGATATAGTATTCAGTTGCTCATATCGTATATTGCTCAAGTACCAAAACATTTTCCCCTGTACGATGATCGAGCTCAATTCCTTGTAACGTTGACGTCAATGCTTAGTGAGCAGCCTTCATACGATTAGCCTACGAAAAGGTTTTGAATTGTTTGCTGTAGCGACGAGAGTATACTTCCGTAAAGGATCTTTGATTTTTGATAGTGATTAATAGATACATAGTTTCGTTCTGCTTCTGATCGTTTGGTTTGTTAGTACTTGGTTATTATTATATTTATAATTGATTGGTTTTGTTATATTTGGAGTTTTAGTTTGGAGTAGGATTAAGTGAGAATTTAATTAATTGTAGAGTGAATTGATTACAATTTATTGGAATTGAGAATTAATTAGAATTGGAAATTTAAGTTGGTGTAGTTATTGAATATACAGCTTTCTGTGGTTATTCCATGAAGAAGTTTGAAATTCTTCTTTTAAGAATAGGGGAATGTGTTATATTTGATTTGTGGAACTTGATTTTTGATCCTAATTTATGTGACGTAGTTTTGCCTCTATCTGTGTAATCTATTGATCATTAACTTTGTTATTTTGGTTACACCAATTGATATGGAAGTAATTGATTTTATATCTTGGGACTTTTCCTGGCTTTAATTGTACAGGCTTACTCGCGTTTAATTCAAACTGGTTAAAACTAACTGTTCCACAAATATACATAACTGCTTTAGATTCTCCCTGACCTGTGACTTGGTCTCTTCTAACTCGGAGTAATTATTCCAGAGGCTTAATCGAATCTAAATCTAACTCGCTGAAAGTCTTGTTTGCCTCTTACTTGCTTCTGATAATTCAAATTCCTTATAGAACAAAGTTTTATTTAGAAACTGAAACGACTAACTAAATGCAAAACTAAAACTTTATTTGTCATTCTATCGTTACACGATCCGAGTATAATAAAATTTCCTAACAATTCAATTCTAACAAAAATGAGACGATCAACCTGTTAATTTTACACAATAATTACTCTGATCGAGTATACTAAAACTTTAATCATACTTTTTCCCATCCTGTCGTTGACTAACCGATTAGATGCTTGTACAAAATTTTGTAAATAATAAAAATAATGTTATCGACCTCCTAACTTCACAAAACAATTACTCCGATCATACCAATACCTTTAATTATCCCTACTCTCATCGTAATCCTGATTAATCGATTAAAATCTTTCTACAAAGTCCTCTGAACGACAAACATAATCTTATCGATCTTCTCATTCCGCAAAATAATTAGTCTGATCATACTAAAACTTGAATTATCCCTACTCCCATCGTAATCTTGATTAATCGACTAAAATTGTTCTACAAAATCTTCTGAACGATAAAAATAATCTTATCGATCCTCTCACTGCACAAAATAATTAGTCTGATCATACTAATACTGTAATCATCCCCTCTCCAATCCTAACTTTATCTAATCACATCTCTGTAAATTTCTCTAAATAATAAATTCTAAAGGAACATCAAAGCTACAATCCCCTCGTGCATCTCAACTTTGACTAATCACTTGCTACACCCCCACAAATTTTTCCAAACGATAATAGTAAGAAGAATTAATGCTATAATCTCTTTTCCTTTCGTATATTTCAGTCCTGTTAGCCGTGGCGATTCCGCAACTAGATCTGTTTATATCCCTGTTCGGTGCTCTGTGTCTCTCTGGTTTGGGCCTGGCATTCCCCGCCCTCATTCAAATCTGCACATTCTGGCATGTGCACGACCGCACAGGAAAGGCGATAATGATAGCAAAGAACATGTCGCTCGTACTTTTCGCGGTCCTTGGTCTCATAGTTGGAACCTATACGAGTCTCCGTGACATCATCAAGACCTTCTCTTGAACTGTGCGCCCTGGAAATGGTGCACTAACAGGTCGGTGAGGAGTACATTAGGAAAGAAGAATGAGGAAACGAGGTGGAACGAAGCGAAAGAAGAAAAGAATTAATGGAAGAATCTTTGAAGATAGAGCGACGGGAGAAAAAAAAAAGAACTGTGGCCAATGTGATAAGTTAGCTGTTTAATAAAACCAGCGGCTCGATTGGGCTGCGTATAAGATCATCTAATACTAATTTTAAGATCTTCCATTTTGTTGATGGAGAAGATGTATTTTCTGATGTATTTTTTAGAAATATGCGTTGATCGCGTGAATAGAAAATAAGCGAGAAAGATTGAAAAAGGTCGACGCCTGGCGTGTCTGATTTAATGGTACAAGCGTGCTTGAAATGCGGTTTATTATAAAATATGGTTGTGAATGGTATCGCCTGACAAGGAACTGTTTCTTTTTTTTATCGTTTCTAAGCCGCCGTGTCTTCTCTGACAGCATGGCGGATGGAATTTCAATCGAACAGTGATATTTTGATACTTGGTCGGTTAGATCGCGAGAAAAAATAAAGACGTTTATTTATGAACGTGGAGGCAGATTGAGCTGCACAGTTCGACCTTTAACTATTTAACGTGCATGTAGATTATCATGACGTGCTGTTCGTAACATGAAGTAAAACAGAATAATTAATTTTTCGCAATTTTTGTTAACTCTGTTGCAAGTCTTGAATATTTATTTACTGACGAACGAAAGTACAGTGCTGGCCATAAATACTTGGACACTTCAAGATATTAACTAGTTTTATTTTTCGATTATTTTACTACAAATCTGTCACTTCATTTAAATCATATTTTTTTTCAATTAGAATTGCTTTATGCAGCAAAATTCTAAACGAAGTAGGATTTGTTAGAGTCTTATAATAATTGTAACGAGTAGGTGTCTTAATACTTATGCCTGGCGGTGTACGTGTATACGTACGATACAAATAAATTTTTATACGTATGATGAGCAAAAGTATTGGCACTGACCAGCTTATCTTGTAAGCTTCTGTGAAAAGATTTGTAAAAAAAAGAGAGAAAAAAAAAACAAAACAAAAACATGGAGACATAAGAACAGTTATAAATTTCTGCTATGAGTAACTGTCGTAAAGAACTGAAATCTCTGCTCGATTCAGTTTTTTTATCACTTCTGGATTATGTGTTTGAAGAACGTTATTATTTTCACAAATTTCTGGAATCGATTTTTCTATCAGTTTTACAGTAATTGATGCTTAATGTTTCAATATGAACAGTTTATTTATTTTATTTTATTATTATTTACTATTTTTATTACACAGCTGTTTAACGTTAAGAGACTTGATATATTTAAACTATAGACCTGAAAGTTATTTTACCAAAAAAAAAAAGAATCGTAAATTTTACATTGCAACAGTAAAAGTGCTTTTATATTTTGTTCCAACTTAATATATTTTGTAACGTTAAAGAAATATTTGATCGGATATAACGTAAAGAATGCAGCAGGGTTAAGCATAAATCTATCAGCTTGTTGATTGTTGTTCTAAAAGAGAAATTCATAAATAATATTTTCATTGTTACGTCGAATTCAAACGACTGAATAACACATCTTGCGTAAGGTGTGAGGCGTTTGCGCGTTAAGTGGTTAAGAATTATCTGATGATTAACGCGATTATGATCGAGTAAATGTGTTCTAATCGCTATGATTCTCATCTAAGCTTAAGATTGATAACTGAAAAATGAAATGTGTTCATCGACAATGATGAGGAAGCTCCGCTTGAAACATCATTTCATTTTTTATTCATTCGAACATTCATTTCTCCAATGCAAGCGACTAGCTTTGCTAGCGAAACTCGTGTTTTTCTCTTTGTAGAAATATCATTTCGCCATTGGTTCCGTGTTCTGGACAAAGAAATCACGGTGCAAATTATTTCTAGAGATAATTGGCAACTAATTAACCGAAACAAGGAATAATATTTCGTTGAATTTTCGATACAGACGATGTATGTGAAATAAAATTTACGAATATCGTGGATTAGATCAAGGAATTTGATACAGACGATTTATGTAAGATAAGAAACGAAACAGATGATGATCGCGAAAGAACAAAATCCCTCGGTTTTTAAGTACAACGTAACTATATTATTTATTAATTGTATTAAGGTAAAGTAAATCTAAAACACGTATGTCTTTTTTTTTATATTAATAAAGCGAGGCTGTACTTGTTACGCCTTGCTCGATCAATTAATAAATTAATGTCGAAGATTATGATCGATTATTGTGTGGATTATAAAATGGATCCCTTTTTGTTTTTGAAATCTCTATTTTATTGCTGAGAATATTATCAGTTGTAGCCATAAATAAATTTGTTGTGACTAGTTACAAGGTGATTGTTTATTTTATGAAAATATACCAACAATCCTTAAACTATTTCCAAAGTTCCCATATAAAATCTGCAATACATAGATTACGTATGAATCTGACTCAATATGTACATACGAGTGCGTATAGTCCAGCTATAGCTTGGAACCACGTAATGGATATTCAAGGACACAAACCATTTCCCCCACCACATTACTCTGATATTCACTCTTCGATATATGTACTCCTAATTTCAGGAAAAATTACAAATTCTTATTTTCGTTACGGTACTTTCATATAAAATATTTATTTGCCAAGAATCTTTAAGTGTGACTAACTTTTGTTGATGCAATCCTTTTACCCTGATTTCAAATAAACTGCCCAAGGAGAGACACACGAAACAGAATAAAACTTGTACCCCATCCTTCAGAGTATATCAGATGTTTCAAAAAGTAGTACTATTACTGGAAATGGGATAGAACAAAACTTTTGAACAGAAGCTTCCATTATTCACATAACACAGCTTACTCTACTTTAAATATAGAACTTTTACAAAAGAACTTAGGAACAGGGAAATTTGAAAGATTCTTCTGAAGTATTATTCTACGAATTTCTTTGAAATTTATATAATAAAACCTCTCTATCACTTACATAATAGAACTTGCCCTAATTCAAATATAAAAATACATTAGACGCAGAAAAATTGGATTAAAACTCCTGATCTTTTTAGGTAAAAGAGTTCTTTCTTTGATCTAAAAGTCGTTACAAAAAGCTTCTCTCTTTCAAAAAGTTTCCTGTAAAAACTTTCACAAACAATCCCAATAATTTCTCTTTTCATCTAACAAACTATTACTTAAAAAAAAAAACCAAAAAAAAAAAAGAAAAAAGAATACGACAGAAACTTTCTATTACATCGTACTTACACAAAGTAAAATGATGAAAAGCTGGACCTTAGAGGGAATCAAAATTGTCCAGGATTATAGGACAGGGTACAGTGGGGAAGTTGACGGTGGTGGGTTTCAGCGCAGTCGCCATGAGATTTTATTCCAGCAACGGGCGTATGGATCGCTACTGGGGTGGCTGCCCCCACATACCTGGAAGCGAACCTGGTGCAGACAGTTTCTCGTCACACGTGTGCACGCGACCCCATGTCGATAAGACATTCGTCCGGATGTGTGCGGTCAGCACACGCGTCCTCGTGTTCCACATCGGCGGCTTAGCACGAGGCAACAGTTATTTTCCCTGAAAAAAGACCGTCTAACATAAGTTCAGTCAGATATAAAGAATCGTAAAGTTCCTTGGTTATTTCAGTGATGAATTCGAAGTTTAAACGTGGATTTGTGCGTGATAATCTGTGAATGACTTTGGATAATCTTGGATAATCTTTGGAACTAAGCTAAACCTAATGAAACGCTAATTCACGGTGCATTAAGTTATAGTTGAAGCAAGTTTGTAATTATCGAATGCTTTTGAATTATGGTTGAAGGTATCTGGAATATAAGTCAGAGTTAAGTTAAATCTAATTGGAAGGTAATTTATGGTGCGCCCAATTAAGGTTGAAGCTTGCGTGTGGTAATCATTGGATGATTTTGAATTATAGGCCAAAGTGTCTGGAATATAAGCTAGAATTAAGTTAATTCAAAACTACGTCGTGGAGTGTCAGGACAAAGTTGGTGCTTGTGCGTGGAAATTATCAATTGTTAATGCAAAGTTAATTTAAATATGAATGAAATGCAGCTGTTTGAGCTGTTCGTTTGAAATTGGATAAGTTAAAATTGAATTTGTTATGTAAAAAGTGCTAAACGCGTTAAGAAGAAAGAAACCTAATTAAAATTTAGTCTTTTGGGTGTCAAAGTCATGTATGGCGAGCTGTTTATTCTTACCGTCATAAAAGTTAACGCAGTTGGACTGTGGAAATTAATAGAAAGAGTGTGAACGAGGAAATTTTATGAGACGCTGATTGACGTGATTCGATCGTAACACTTTTGAATTTTAGTTCAATGTTCGGGGGTTGGTAGGTTACGTAACGTGCAGCTATAGAAGGGTCGTCGATGGTGCAGAAGTGATACACTTTCAGTGTAACCCTGAATCCTATTTCTTCTTCTTGGAAATTATAACATCGACTTTCTTTCTTCGTGTGACGAGGGGATGAAAAGTAAGTGTTATTTAAAGATTCTTTCTGTACTGACGCTACAGCTGCTGGTCTTTAATGCGTGCTTCAATATGTCAGAGGATGATAACAATATGGTCAAGAAAAATAATATGTAATAATAGTCCTATTTTAATAGAATTAATTTTACTAGAAATATTTGTATATTTTTATTAATTATAAAATGAACGATCTGGAATTCGTAAAAATGATGAAATTGGTAGTCGTTTGTCAGTGAAGGGAATCTTTGTTCCTTGTAAATATTAATTTCTAAATTCTACGATATAATTTTAAAAATATTGCTGAATATCGTAGTACTATTTTCAAGCCTGATCGAAGTACCTTGTTGCTTTTTGGCATCAGCTCTGCTTTACCTTTCTTTGTTAACTTAGCTCTATCAGAATACACGAAACATATATGACTACCTATTTAATAAACCTTGTGTTATTTTATTAAAATCATAAGTGACTCATTGTATCTTCTCTATCTATACTATTCCATTAAAGTACATTATTGTTAAAATTACAATATTATCATTCTTTTACTTTTTTCTCTTTTGCTGTTTTATCAAATTATTTTCTCTTATATTTTATATCATTTTTCCCCCAAAACACGTAAGCAGGAATTACAAACCTTTTCTCTTCTAAATTACAAATTATATTTAACGTCACGAATAATCATTTGCTGTTGTAGAATTCACATTTAAATATATTTCATAAAAAGAAGCTTTCATCAAAATACCAAATATCCATTTAATAAAAACAAAGTTGCTGGATTTCTGCAATTTCTCCTTAATCTTAAGAACTACAAACGAACTAATGATTATTAATAATGCAGAGGAAATCATAGTGGGTCGAGTGACCGAGTAATACCTCAGCATATACGTATACACACCTTCTACGATCAATATATCCCCTTTGAACTCGTAGGCTGATCCGTGCATCATACTGTGCTCAATTTCTTTATCGTTTATCCATGCGAATAACCGCAACGACGGCAAGCTGTCTCGTATCACTATTGTTATCGATCATGGATAAATATCAGAGGGAGCAGCTCTATCAACAAGCTTACTAATAATACTGTATTAATGTTACTTTTGCACTTTGTAAGGCAAATACCTTCTGCTTGTGCAAATCCCTATCTTTATGAACACAATTTATATTTATAGTTTAATTACGTACTCGTGCTATTTTGATGATTGTTATTAAATATTAATTAGTATCAAAATTGAGTTGTAGGTATTTGAAGTTTGGGTTTATATGACTTTAAGAAATTTAATGTTTCTTTGTATTCTATGTTTAAATTTATCTCGTAGTTTATATTTTACAATTTAAAGAACATCAGGGGTTGAAAACATAGTTTGGAAGACGATAAACTTGCGTAGGCGTGGAACGTACAATGTAGAAAATTTATCTGGTAATTTATATTTTACGATTTAAAGAAGGTCAGGGGTTGAAAACATAGTTTGGAAGATGATAAGCTTGCGTAGGCGTGGAACGTACAATGTAGAAAATTAAAAAAATGGTTTGATATGCTTATTAACCTTGATCAATGGTAACCTTTGGTTCTTTTGGCGCTTGTACGACTGTGATCCCCTTTGTGGGTCAATCGATGTGTTCTCCTCCAAACTTGACGCTAATAGGTACATACAATTTATATGATTCACATGGCCAAATGGGGTCGTTTGGCCTTCTTTTATAGGCATCCTTGAAAATCGAAGAAGAAACCATGTTTGCGTCAGCTATATTACTCCCTGGTGATGTCGAAAAGCGTTCAGGAAAGAAGAATTCAACTTCCAAGACCTAGAAACTTCATCTCTCATCAAATTCGAATTTCTAATATCAAGTCAAAACTTATTCTCAAACGAAATTCCCAAAATTCGCTATACGTTTCCCAGATTTCCCAAACTTTAACTCTCAAAAATTCTGAGCTTCGATTTTAATTCTAATTACCAATTTCCAAATTCTTTGGATCTTCAGAATCTCAAAAATTCCCACACAAACTTCATCTCAATTAACTTCAGTTCCTAAACCTCCAAATTCCTTGCATCTCCAAGATCACCAACATCTTCAAATAAACTTTGCCTCAGTTGCAATTGCAATTCTCAGATTTCCAAATTCCCTGGATCTCCGAAGTTTTCAAGATCTCCAAAGAAGAAAAAGAAAAGAAAGGAAAAGATCTCACCTCGATTCCAATTCCAATTCCATTTCCCAGATCTCCAAATTCTCTGGATCTCCAGAATCCCCAAAATTCCAAATTCGACACCTTTCTCTCCGGTCTGAGAGCTCTCTGTGCTAGAGCAAATGACAAACTGCTGATCTTTGCTCATCGTGAAACGCGTCTGAAATCCATCTGCTCCCCGTGGTTGCACCGGAGGCGTAGTATCTAACTCTCGTCACGTGACGATGGAGTTCGCTCGCGGTTTGTCGCGTTGGAAATTGAAATGTTCCGCGGTTTAACGCGGCCCAGTCGCTAGACATCCTCTGGACCGTCCACATTAGCGTTAGGAGATCCATCGTGACGAAGAGATCGCGTACACCGTCTGGCGGCTCGATTTTTCGTTTTTCCCCCGCTGCGGATGTGTTTAATCTGGTGAGTCTAGACGATCAGAGTTGTCCGTCATTGTCCACCCTTAACGAACGTGTTCCTTCTTTGCTACGCTAATTTGCTTCTTCTTTGTTAGGTCTTACGAGTACTCGTTTATCCCTTCCCTTTCTTTCTTCGTAGCTTCGGTTACTCTTCTAGAGTCGTGGTTTGTGTATTATATTTTAGGAATTGTGAAGAGAGATTTTTACGAGTTTCGTAGCAAGATTGTGGCCTCTGAATTGCGAGTTAACGGAGGTTAACGTTTGGAAATTTAAAAATTAGGGTATTTGGAAGTTCGTGAATTTGTAGTTTGGAAATTCGTGAGCTCGTGAGTTTGAAACTTGAGAATTCGCAAGTTTGGTATCTGAATGTTTGGGTGCCCGTAAATTGGAAAATTGAAGACTTCCGAACTTGAGAATTTCAAGTTTGTAAATTATGCAGTTAAAAGTTCGACAGCTCGAAAATTGAGAATTTCTATATTTGTGAATTCCAAGTTCAAATACTCGCGAATTTGCTAATTTAGAAAATTGGAAACTTAAACATTTGAAAATGTCTTAATGTAAATAGAAAAAGGAAGAGATATCGTTTCTTTATATTTTTCCAACGATTGAAGGATTTTGTTAAACACTGAATTCATCATCTAAGAACAAAGCCATTGAATTGCAAACACTGTTTAATCGGATTCTTTCAATAAATTTTGTGTGCACTTGTGCGTTAGTCATTGTTTGAAGCAACTTGAGTGGTGCACAATTTGAGAAGACTAGAATTTTTAATCTCTTGCTATAAGATTAAAGGTTGTTGGAATTTTTGCTAATAGAGTTAGGTCTGTTTCTTCATTTCGCTTCTAATATTATAAATTGATCGTATAAAACAAATTGCATAGCAAGAATAGGAATACTGTACAAAGGGTCAGAGGAAAGATTCGCTGATATTAAATTGAATCTTGAATAGAACAGTGTATCGATAGCATCGTGCGATGACAGAGAATTAGTAGAGTGAAATACATGTACGAATATAGACTGTGTTAGCACCCTAATAAAAATGCTATAAACCGTAATTGATTGGTGAAATACGAACTTGTATCAAGTTAAGTTGCTAAACTCTCTTTCTTCTCTTTTTCTTTTTACAACTTGTTATACAGAAAAAAAAAATATATATATACACACACATATATATATATTACAATTTACTGTGGAAAAATAAAAAGTGAGATCGTTTATCGGTATGAATTCTATATTTTTAGAATCTTTCTTTCAACGTTTAATTTTTATTTTAATTTAATACGAAAAATGTGAAAAATGAAAAGCGTAAATTCATATATTGATATTAACCGTAGAAATTAAATGTCTTTCTAACTTCTTGCAATCTTCCATTTTCTATATTCTCATTCCGTTTCAATGAAGTCGTCAATTTTTATAAATTTGTTATTTTAATTGATTGCTCATAGATAAAAGGTAAGACAGAATCGCAAATGTAATATTTGTTGTAAATTCTTAATACTTTTGAGAGTCGTCCTTTCAAATATGGCTTTCATGTGAATACTCGTGATTTGAACTGTGATACGACTTATTATTTAATCGATTATTCTAATCGATTATTTTGTGAAAGATAATCGGTCGTCGATATGATGACGCCAATTGGAATAGACAAATGGTTAAACTATTGCATAACTGTCGTCTCTCTCGGTCTCTCTTTGTCTCCCCCCACCCCCTATCTCTTCGATCGTAATATCCTTACTTTATTACATTTAGGACGAAGAACAGGAGTCGATTA
This sequence comes from Bombus pyrosoma, assembly GCF_014825855.1. Lineage (NCBI taxonomy): Eukaryota > Metazoa > Arthropoda > Insecta > Hymenoptera > Apidae > Bombus > Bombus pyrosoma. The sequence continues at coordinate 8,924,061 of NC_057772.1, forward strand.
AGAATAGAGAAATCTTATTCCGGATTTAAGTTAATTATTTGGATGTAACAAAATGTTGAACGAACGATTAAATTATTCGTGCAATTTCCTATTTCCATTTACTTTCGACAAAATGTTCAACATACAGTGTGATTCAACTCACAATTATTTACCATTACATTTAGAGTGAAGAACAGGAGTCGATTAAGAATAGAGAAATCTTATTCCGGATTTAAGTTAATTATTTGGATGTAACAAAATGTTGAACGAACGATTAAATTATTCGTGCAATTTCCTATTTCCATTTACTTTCGACAAAATGTTCAACATACAGTGTGATTCAACTCACAATTGTTTACCATCGCAATGATTTAATAATGATTTCAACTATCGTATCGCATGCACTTTTGGCTATACAGATGTCAATAACTGTAAACTATATATCATTATTTATATAGAACACAATAGAGCAGAATATTTATATCGAATCGAAAGATATTGAATTTGCACAATAAAAAATTTTCTACAAAATTCTTCTCATACCTGTCTATCCTTCCAAAATTAATAGAAATTTTCTATATCTAAATTTAAACTTCATAGACCAATTTCTCTATGTGAAAACGAATATGATAAAATATCGCTCGGTCAAACATACTTAAACGAGCACGAAGCTTGTCAAAATTCTCAACCGAGTTAAAAAAACAGGAAGTAGAACGAACGAAGGGAAAAATTATAGTACGACTTTGGAAGTGTGTCCTTACAAAGGAATTGGTTGAATAATAATTTCAGAAGCAAATTATCTAATAACAATGGGTTTTTGTCTAATAACAATGGGTTTTTGTCTAATAACAATGATTGTGGAATTTTCATGTAACAATTATCGGATGGCAGGTGGTTCGGTTATCAGGTGGCACAACTCTTGAGTTCTAAAATTAGCTGATGCGTAAATATATTCCCGGTGACATTGTTTCGGTGCCGAGCGTTCATGAGCCGGTTGACGTGTTCCCCTAATGTACTCTGAGGAAGTAAGAATTAGGAGATCGATTACTATACTTAAGCCGCGTCGAACGCAGTGCGACGCGAGGGCGTCGTTCAAGTAGTCAAAGGTGACGCTATTTTCTATCTCTTTCCTCTACCGAAATTTGCAAATCGAAACTGTCTTTCCCAAACGCTGTAATCTGTGAAATATGGAATTATAATATTACTATGATACATTATTTTTGCATTTATCTACTTATAATATATTATAGTTACGCTCTTCTTTCTTCTATAAACTTGGTATTGCGTAATGTTCTCTGCAGTACAATGATGAGAAACAGATGTGGTTTCGCTTAAAAAGCTCATAGTTACGTGATGAGTACGATTCAGTATGAAAACAAACTAATTTAATTCAACATTATAATTAGTATGCAGCACATATAATACAAATATAAAAAAAAAAAACACCCGAAAATAAAATTTGTCGTCCGTGGTATATATTTCATTTTTGAAATTATTTAGACCGTGACATAGATATTGTTTATGTTATAAAAACAATGACGGTATTTAGGTGGCCTCTTTTAGCTGAGGCATCTCGCATAATATACGAAATGTCTGGCACGTATATCATTCGCTCGATATATAGAAGTAATGTTTCTTTTTTCAAGAAAATGTCAGTGTTTCTTTGACAAAAGATAGATTGTAATATCTGCAAGTGAGAGACACCGATACATAAGCACAAGTGTATAAAGTATGTAACAATGTAGCTTAGATGTATTTTCAAGATTCTTAGTTGTATTATTTGTCGTGCATATGGTGCATATTAAGCTTGGTCGACAGCTTTGTTTGATATATGGCCGCAAATGGCTAAAAATCATAATAGTTATAATAAGGTGTGTATCTTTATAAAAAGGAAGATATTGTTCCCTCTTCTATTTCTCACACATTTATTTACCTATGTATTTTTTCTTTTTATTTTATTCCCGAAGATCGGGATATTTTTCAATATTTTCTGGCATTGAATTACGTATGACGACTTTAGCGTGGACAAATATTTGAGCCAAAGTATACTGTTCGAAATACGCAATTCGAGAATCAAGATTCTAGAGAACGAAACGAATCTTGACCTACATCTTACATGAAAGAAATGATCTATCTTTTTTTCCATACGAATGTACGTAGTAAGTGGTTTTATTTATTTTCCTAGTTTGAGCTGTGAGCGCCACGATGAAAGTTAGCTTGACTAAACGAGAAAGAAAGAAAATACAGGGTGTGCCATAACACGTGGAACCCACTTCAGGAGTAAACACGAGACACAAGAACAATGAAAATGTTCGCACGGGCATGTGCCTCATCTGACCTTGTTCCAAACTTGTAGCCATCTTTGTGTTTCAACAATCCTTAATTGCTTACCTTTATGAGAGGCCCTCGAAATGGCGTTCCTCGGCTTTGTATCATTTGACATGCGCCTGGAAATTTTGAAAGTCGCTAATTGACGAATAAAGGAAATATTATTTGTGTGTTTCTAAAAGTGCACCGAAAATGTTGGAAACTGAAAAGGTAAAAACCGATTACTTTGTTCCGGTCTTCATAGCGTTAAGGAATAAGTTTCCATTCATGCATTCATGCATTTGTGGATTTATTTCGACACAAACGTGGCTCTAATTTTGAAACAAAGTTAGGTAGGGCACATAATCGTGTGAACATTTCTGTGAGCCACGAATGTATAATGAGCGCATGATTTTTTAGTACTTCGAGTAATCTGTGCAACAACGATTGACTGTGGATGAATTGTACGTAGATGTGATCTTTTTCGTAAGGAGGAAGTTCGAGATTTGAAACTCGAGGAAGTTTAATTGCGCTTAATGCGAACACTCGACGTAATTGCAAGGAATTGGGCATGAATAAATTATGGGGATATTTGCATGAGTTTTGAGCGATACTTAGATCGTTACAACGGCAGGAAGAATATTATATCGTTTTGAATATTTTGTTACAGTAATGACCGTTTAAATTACAATTTTCAGCTAGAGGGAGAATCAACTCGTTGTTAGTAACAAATTACTGAATCTACGATTGAATAGTAAATTTGCTACTTGCAATTTTATTAATTTACTTCAAGGGAATTTAACTATTGAGTATGAAAAGATCATAATAAATAAACTTGTAGTCGAATTCATAATGTCATTTAGTCCTAACGAGTTTCACGTTTTATAGGAGAAGTCAGCGACAAGGAAGCAAGGAAGTCAGTAAACATAGACGACAGAATTTTCTAAGAAAGAAGCAACCTTATTTCCGGTGTAACAGGTGAGCGCGATCAAGTTTACAATTTAGCACTAATTACTATGACGAAGGAAATATTCTTACTTTAGTTTCGTTTATTATATTACATTATTCGTTCATTTCTTGTAAGAAATTATGATAAGTAGAGTAGCAATCTTTATGTATTTTTCGGAGACTTAAATGTAGAATTAGAAACACTCAAAATATCTACAGTACATAGTGTAGTATATCTTTTATTACTTTTTCATAAAAGTAACGTTCATAAAAAGAAAAACTTGCATAAATATTCACGGTTTAGCAATTGCACTCTGAAACTCAGCTGATTCCTATTAGATTCTAAATATAATTTATTAACAGATAAAATACTGCGCGTAATAAGAAACTATTGAACTTTCATTGCATCGAACTTAATTTTCTAAAAAATGGAGCATCAAATGACAAAATTCTATTTCACGATTTCCATTTAATCTTTCATGCGAAATCGCCTCTTTGAAAATACTACTAATTATGCGATTGCTAGTTACGGGCTGTTACGTGATATACGTTTGCAGCATAGTTCAGTTCATTGGAATATTTTCTTTCCGATATGGACATTCAAAGCTCAACTATACATACCTACATACATATTTTATTGATTTTTGCTTGCTGGTTACAAAATGAGGTTGATTTACATACATTTCTCATTCACACTCCCATCCAACCTGAATACAGACTAGTGCTCAGAGCTTAACTATTAATAGTGCTGAGTCTTCTGAAAATTTATTTCACCATTCTGTTTTACGATTTTGACTTAATTCTTCGCGTAGAATCATCCTTGTTAAAATTACTGCAAATTATATAATGCTATTTATGGCATGTATACATCGTTTTGAGCTAGCTTAGTTCATTGGAAGTTTTTCGGTACGAAGGTTCAAAGGTTGAGTATTAATGGTCGGAACACAATGTCAATGACCAAATGAAATTGTTAACCAGCCGGTCGTGGCTGCAACATCGGGCTAAACGTCGCTTTGTACGCGATAATAAGCACCGCTGACACAGATAAATGAGCGCCGAATTTAACTTGTCGCATTGAACCAGGCTATGTCAACGATTCGTTCCGAGTGTGAAACCGGTGTAAGTAAAGCTGCGTTGCTTATGCACTTTATTGGTTTTAATGAACGTTTCAAGCAATAGAAATGCATAAATTGATGATAAAATAATAATTATAAATTTAAAGATATGAAATTTCCATCACATTCTTATGGAATTATAAAAGTCGTAACGGGGTTGAAATTTGTTATTGCTTATTTTTGTACAATTGTAATCTATTATAGTTCTTATCAACACATATTCACAATTTCGTAGGTTTTAATTTATTAAAGCATTAATGCATAAGGCATTTATTAAAGCATAAAGCAATTTATTATTAAGCATTCGAAAGTAAAAATATTATTTATTTAGTATTGATTTAGTAGGAATTTCAAACCGAGGATTTTTAATTTATTAAGAATCTAATTGTACATTTACTGAGAAAATTTCGTCATAATAAAATAGACGAATTATCATATATCTGTATAGATTTAATAGATTTTCTGACGTCTTGGTATTAATCAAGATATACATATTAACAAGAGTTTTCAGTCTTTTAACAAACTCGGTTTGTTAAACAATCAATCGATTATTCAACAATTTGTAGAAATCGAAATGTTTCTATTTACTGTCGATAGATGATCATTTCGAATGAAAATAACTGTGAGCTGATTATTGCTAGAATTTTAGCTAAATATCAAAGATATAGAAATTGTTAAACGATATATTCCATTCTGTTATTCGTGTTTGTGTAACAAGAGGGTTAAATGCGATATTTAAATAAATTCAATTCAACTCGAGTGGAAGGTCTATCTCACATACCGATCACTCTTTATGCAGGTAGTTGGAATTAGAGTCGTAGATTTGATAGTTGATGCAACTAATTTGGCAGTTCTACTAGTTTCTGGTCTGATTAGTTTGAATATTTCTGACGTTGAAAAGTTAGAAAAATTTTTCAGACGAAGGTAGATGATAGTAATTACAATTCTTCCAAAAAAGCAGATGATAAAGACTAAACTAAAGTCAGTGAAACTAGAACAAAATTTAATAATTATGAAAAGAATTACTACGTTTGAATTTTCAAGTCTCAATTTTATTTCTTTTTAACGAAGAAGATTAATAGAAGTAATATAACATTGAAATGAGAAATCGCATATATTTAAGATTCTTCCATATTTTTCTGCAACTTAAGAGACTCCTTAACGATTGTATCGGATACAATCCGAGGGACAACCGTTCATTCTGATTTTAACACGCCATTGTGTTTCCACGATTGATCATTATTCAATCAAAGGGAAATCGTGCACCGGTTCAAGCATTCTAGCCTCTATTCTGTACGCTTCATACGATAATTAGATAATGATTTCCTTATTTCTGCATGTTTTCGCGTTTCGAAGAATCAGTTTAGCGTTACGACGACACAGACTCTGCTTGCACGAATCTAATTGCTTCGATTTTACAATATTTTCAAGCTTTTTCAATTGAAGACCTTTAAACATATCCTTCAAATCTTCATATGTAATGTATAGAACAAGAATATATAAAATTTCATATGTAATATGATCTAATTGTTCTTATAACTTCATTATGCTTACTCTAAGTGCACTATGCTATCGTTTTCAATTAAAATGTCCTATTTGGCATTTCTTCGTATTTTTCAAGACGCGTTGAAATATTAAAAGTTGCTCGTGTTTCCCATCTGCCTTTTAAATAAAATTATATCATTATTTATCACTATTTATTGTCATATGTTCGTAGATATAAATTTTATTTCTAATTTAGAAACCAGTTCGATTGATGTAAATTGACGTAAACCCATACGAGTTTTTCTTTGGCTTTTTAAGTAACGTTAAATTACGCGAAATAATGAGTAAATATTTTAAATTCAACGCAGAAGAATATTTTATTGCGACAGATGTCAATGATACAGCAGAAAGGAGGGTTAAATTAACGCAAGACTACAATAAATTATTTACAACAAGTGGAGCAGAAAGAGTATGTTCTTCAAATTGTAAATGATTACCACCGATGGTTTTCTTATTAATTATAAAAAAGAAACTTTAATCTGGTAGTGACGTTTATAAACAGACAAAAATAAAAATAAACGATTAATTTATTTTCCATTAAACCTTCCTTTTTTCTATTACACGTTGTTTATCAAACATCATTGGAATAATTTGCAAAAATTGTGCAGTTTCGTAATTCTTTGAGAAATTTCCCGAATCTTTAAAAAATAGTTCTTTGACCAAAAACGTGATTAAGGTACATTTGAATTTTCAAAATTTGTACGATTTCTTCCAGACCTTCTACCCATTTTTTTTTCTTTTTTTTTTTGGAGAAACTTTTGTTGAGACGTGTTTTTTGACATAATCGATAACTTAGAGGATACTCGAATGAAATCGACTTTATGTGCATTTAAATAACTGTTTCTAATGTTCAAGGGACCAGGGCACGATGGGTTGTCGCGAAAGAAACATTGAAAAAAAGATTTTCATCCAGTGTAAATAAGAGCCGTGCTCTGTAAGCTGTACACATCGAAAAATTCTGTGCAATCGCGTAGAAAACCTTTTGATATTGGTCTGAGACGACGTTCGTGCCGAACGTGGATCAATTGTCCGCGTAGCAAACGGCGAAGTGAGAACGCGCGGTTGCTATATAACCTTCAGTAAGTTAACTACACATTTGACCTCAATGCAATAATTAAGAGCAATCAGTTCGCGAAAGAATGTGCTAAAGCTACGCGCATCGTCCGCGGATCCGAACAGATTCGCGATGATGAATTGCCATTTTTATCGCATGTAAATATGTACGTCGTCTTGTTCCATATCGACAAATTGATTAGGAGCTTTAATGCAGCAGATCTGGGTCGTACCTTTCATCCTGACGCGTTTCATGTATCATTTTCTGTGAACAGGATGCTGATCCTGTATCTTATCGTTCGTTTGTTGCGTATCAAAATTTGGTATAAAGATTCACGTAACAAGAAAGAAGTATTTTATCGGTGATACGGTGCAATGGTGTATAATTTAATAATATAAATAAAACAATTGATGAAATTATAATGAAATCATAAGATACTTCGGCACTAAAATTTCAAAAGTTTCAGAAACTGAAGTTAACGACTGTAGCCTGTGAATGACACGTATGAAAATATTATTATTATTAATATAATATACGACGATGAGTAGAAATAACAAAATGTAGACAAACACACAACCATAACATGTAAATGATCTGTTTATACATAATCATTAACGACGACCATGCTTCGTGAAATTTCTATTTCGTCGTTTATTAACAACAACCTAATTAAAGGGCTAAAATACAGGATACTCTTTATCCAAATTAGCTCAGCTAAATATCGTAACGATCCTTTAGAATTTAACATCATCTATGCCATTTTTGAGCGATGAACGAACTTATAAAGTTTCATTACACGTATACGTATACTTGAAAGTGTTTTGTATAATATATACATACCAAATTTCTAAAAGAAAAATAGAGAAACTTCTCGAGTCAATGTGTCCAGAAATAACCAACTGACCTTTACAAATAGTAACTTTTAATTCTGATAACTATCGTTTCTTTTCATTTATTTCTATATACATTTGATCTCATAAAATTTTCTATGATTTTTCTGTTAAAAATTTAGAAGCGGCACAAGAGACTGATCGACAAAGAGAAAATGGAGAACGCAAAGGAGGAGACGATAAACATGCAGCTGATCAGTTCCGAGAGTCCGTACAAGTACGTCTGATTCTACTTCAAAGTTTCTGTACCAAAAACCTAGAAGAATTGATTCGAATTGACAATAAAATGTATTGCAAAAGTGCATGATATTTTCACGTTGTTCAGTATCTTTTCTTTATTCCTTTTAATTTAATTGTGTGCTATGAAAATAGTACTTAAAATTCGCGATATGTAACGTTTGAAAATTCGATAAATAAAAGTACGGGGACGTGAATTGCATTTGCGAATTGATACGGTTGCAGAGTTAATAATGAAATCGCCGGAAGTGGTATAAATGCATCGGAAGTCCCAATATCGCCGACCACAAGCCCAGAAGATTACGACCCTCACAAACATCGAAATAGGCCAAATCCGACATCGTGAGTATTTCAAATACTTGCCAATAGTTTTATCAAATGTACACGAATTTCGAGGAAGATACATCTTTTTATTTCAAACACAATTTCTAAACATTTCAGAAGGAAATAGACTACCTTATATTTCGTATATGCGTCAATCATTTAGTCATAATTTAATATCTTTAAATATTCATAATATCTTCTCATAATCTGCGACCTTCTCATATCAAACGCATTCAAACCTGATTCAACATTGTCAAGCACACTACTAAGTGAAAATTCCAATAAATTTCACCTCTTTCAAGTTAATAACCATGCTAAGAAATTACATTCACAGCATTTCGAGTTTCCAATTGCTTACATTTACCACTTAGTTTTTCCAAAATTAACTTTTAACAAGGTAACCTGCCTTTCTTCAAAGCAAACAATACACCCTTTCCATCTTAAATTTATTTCAACACAGAAGCAAGTCAGCAAGTCATTTCAAGCAAGTGAAAATTTAAGCTCAAATAATTCACAATTCATATTTGGTGATGTATTGGTTCGATTAGATTTGTTTGATGATGTTGAATTAGTTTGACAGATTTTGTTCTAAAAAAAAAAAAAAAAGACCAAATACAAAATTGGTAATATCGCTTCCTTTGGATCTTCTTTAAATTTTTAGGAACGCGGAGACTTTGATACATTTATTAAAAGGAAGTCTGGGCACCGGAATACTCGCGATGCCAAACGCGTTCTGCAACAGCGGCCTCGTGACTGGTGTTATATCCACAGTGATCATAGGGGTGTTGTGCACTTATTGTTTGCACGTACTAGTGAAAGCTCAGTACAGACTGTGTAAACGGTTAAGAGTTCCTATATTGAGTTATCCACTGAGTATGAAGCACGCTCTAGACCAAGGGCCTTGGTGTGTCCGATGGTTCGCACCCTACGCGCCGTAAGTACCCACATTAGTTTCACTCACGTGTGCAGACACTCATACATATACTCATTCACCCATATACATAATTCATAGTTATCATTTACGAATCTTCTTCATCATCTAACTTCTAACCTTTGAAAGTTTAATTTGTCAACATTGGAATTGCCAATTGACGAATAAAGTACGCAACTTATACGAAAGAAACCGAAACGAAAAATAGGGTAAATGTACACGTATATGGGAATAAATATATAAAAGAGAAGACCAGTTTTTAATATAGGAAATATTATTTGTGTGTTTCTAAAAGTGCACCGAAAATGTTGGGAACTTTTATGAAAAGGTAAAAACCGATTACCTTGTTCCGGTCTTTACAGCGTTAAGAAATAAGTTTCCATTCGATGTGACAAACTTTTAGCCGGTTTCATAGAGACGATAATTGATATTTGCTTAGGCTGCTGAATGAAATTAATACGAGGTGTGGACTCTCATTTATGATTCACCGATTGCTACAGATTAACATTTCAATTAGAAAATATCATTGGTCTCATGTTTTTCGTATTTGCATTTGTTAATCGGATTTAGGACAACAAAACGGTTTAATTGTTTCAAGAATTTTCCAAGGGTAGTTACCCGGTATAATTCTTCGAAAATTGTGAAGAATCTTTTTGACCGACTTAACAAAATTGCGTTTCGAAATACGAAAGAGAATTTGATAGGAGTTCTCGTGGTCCGAGGCGTAGTCTTTGTCCGGTCATAACCGATCGATTCTACTTGCTGCGTATTCCGTGCAGTTTCAGGGAACCTCGAACGATTGAATAATAATTGTAAATCAAAGGAATTTATTGCAGACGTATTTTGGAAAAGACAACTCTGTAAACTGTACCGTTGTTTGTGTGTCTAACGACCGAACAGGTAAAATTTAAATTTAACAAAAATCAATTTGAAACATTTCTCGAAGTAAATAACGAACTTTGTTTCATTCTACATATATATATATATATTCTTTATTTTTCTTAATGTATTATGTGTACAAACAAGAAAGGAGATTGTTTTACAAAAGACTTCGAATAGCGTAATTCCATGCTTCAGGAATTTAAAGTTCCTTTCTCGCTCGCATGCAAAATTAATTCTTTTCATTTTTCATATAATGATCGACATCTCTATAATACACACTATAATTTCAGTGAATTCGTACTAATATTATTATAATATACTGATATTATATACAGATATCCTCCGCGTAAAACACGGTATTCTTGCAACACGAATTCGCTCTAACACGGTCTAAGAATCGGCGAAATTGTAGAAAAGGGAACGTAATGAAAATTTTGTCAGATGCTTCTTAGTCGAGCAATCGTGATGTATTGTCTCAGATTATGGTACAGAATTTTTGAACGTTGAAATTTTTAGTCCATTTTTAGTTCTTCGAGTATTAAACTTCTGCACAAGAAATTTTTTTCGCTATAGGGAAGTAGCAACTGCAAGCTTTTCTCATAAAGATAAATAGTATTAGAATGTGATTAGAACGTGTAAATTGACTTAACTTATTAGTTAAGCCAATTATTGATAGCTTTGACGCTTTTCGCAAAACATGGCATTTTTTCGATATCTTATTACCGTATTATACGCGGGATATCTGTGATATTAATACATCGCATCAACAATGTATAGTCGTCATTATTAATCCGCAATCGAGGAAACAGAAAGAATTCTTCCTTCACTCATAAGCACACGAAGCACGCACAAAATCATCTCATCAAGCGGCACGACAATCTTTTTTTCAACTATAACATGAAAGTTGCTATTATATTTGCAGAGGACTCGTAGACGGGTTCATGATTGTGTATCAATTGGGAATATGCTGCGTTTATATCGTATTTGTAGCGTCGAATATCAAGCAGGTAAATAGCTGGTGCCATAGATCAACTCTGCTCGCCAAAACGATGGCGGAGTAGCAATTTATAAATCCTTCCTCTTAGAAAATAAGAAGCTAGAGCTAAAGAAAAGAAGAAGAATCAAAATCCCAGAAACAAGGAAAAATACCAACCAACCAACCAAACAAACAACGAACCAGCGTATAATAGAACAAAAAGAAAAAAGAAAAAGTTAAAAGTTAATCTCTATAATTAAATAATCGAATAATATATTCACGTAAATGTAATTTATCGTGACGTAAATGAAAGAGTTAATTAATAAGAAAAAGAAAGGAAAAATGGAAAAAGATAATTCTTCGATTGGCATAACCGTTCGAAATTCATTGATATCCTTGTCTTTCGTTCTTCTGTTGATAAATGTAGGTGGCAGACCAGTACTGGGAACCTTTGGATGTTAAAACCCATATGCTGATTTTATTGCTACCGCTGATTTTGATCAATTACGTTAGGAACCTCAAATTACTGGCACCGTTCTCCACCTTGGCGAACGCAATCACGTTCGTTGGACTGGCGATGATCCTAGTGTACATGTTTGACGATCTACCGTCGATCAGCGAAAGGGAAATGTTCGGTACACTGAAAAATTTCTCACTCTACTTCGGCACCACGTTATTCGCTCTGGAAGCAGTCGGTGTGGTAAGTTTAATTCGCGTTTCGTTTCTCCCTTCCCTCTGTCTTTTCCCCCTTCTTCTATGTCGATCGATGTTTAATCGTTTCACTGTTTTTACGTATAACATTTAGTTTAAATTCATTTTTGCCTGATTCATTTTTAAGTCTTCCTTTTTTGTTGTCCGCCGGATGTTCTAAGTTTTGATCGTTTCTACACGTAAAATTGAAATTCGTGTCTCCTCCGAACAATTTTTCTTCAATACGATTGATTTTTATTTTGCTTTTTCGTTAGCTTCCTTTCTTTCGGTATGTTTTCTCTTGAAAGTTACTGTGTGGACGTTGAGTGATTCTTTTTAACCGATATCGTAAAGAATTTAGTTTGAAATCGAATAATAATCTACAAAATTGTACAGAATTTTTTGAACTATATAAAATTCCTAATGGAATCTTTAATTTTATAGTCTCTTTGTTATCGTAAATCGCGCTATAATTTATCGAATAATTCGACTATTAAAACCACCCCTATAAACAATTTACTTTCCCCAAATCGACATTAAAAAATTCCACAATTAAGTGAAGCTGTTTTCCTCGAAATCTTTTCTTTGGATTTTCAATTTCTCAAATCGTAGAACAGAAAGATCGTTTTAAAAATACTAAGCATTAAATAATCATTCATAGAAACGCGTACACGTGATCGAAAGAAACGTAAATAGAATATTTTCTACTACGACGAAGACACGCAATTTAGAACAATATATCGCTCGACGCGTGGCTTTTTCAATTTTACCATACGTACCCTCGATCGATCTATCATTTGGCCTCGTCGATCATTCCCTGTGACTGTTGGGCAGAAACGAGTAGCCAGCGCTTAGAATAGATCAACGGCGCCGCTGTATCGTTAATAAACAAATAACTGGCCACTTACGGAACAACTTTGAGATTGTCGTGATCAGATCATCAGTGCGTCAATGCAATCCCTGCTGTTATTTCTCAGATGTTCTCAGCCGCTATCGAGGATCACAGTGATTCTCAGATTCCATTCGACACATTCAGATCGTTTTTAATCACGAAAATGCAGACTGCCAGGATTATGAAAATTCAGTTACCAAGATAATGAAAACTCGCTTATGAAAATTAAGAATGTTCGCTTATCAAAGTTACGAAAATGCAGATCTTTTCATTTAATTAAAACATTAATTTAATTTCCTTACAAATAATTCATGGGGTATGAATACCGTGAATTCGTCTATGACCTAACGTCAATTAGGAATTGTTTAGAGATATTTTTCGAGAAATAATGTACGATTAAGTACTATTTGAATAATTTAGATGTAAAAAAAGTACGTGCTAATAAAAAGTCGTTTTAAAAAAAGAATGATAATTCCAAAGGATCCCTGTTTAGCTTTCGAATATTGTAATAAGAGCAAAATAAACTGAATGTGTATTGTTCAAGTAACTGTGACATCATAAATAGGATATTTTCAAAGTTAGAATTTTTCTTAAAAGGAAACAACCGCGTAAAAGATACTTTTCCATTGCAGATAATCGCACTGGAGAACAATATGAAGACTCCGCAATATTTCGGTGGATATTGCGGCGTTTTGAACATAGGAATGACGGTGATCGTAGCCCTGTATATTCTTATAGGGTTTTTCGGTTATATAAAATACGGATCTAGCGCTAGCGGTAGCGTTACTTTTAATCTGCCTGCGGATGAAGTGTAAGTGAATTTTGTTTTACGTTACCTTTCGTGAAACTACTATTTTCTTAAAGTTACCATGATATTCGATTTTCATTCTTACAGAATGGCGCAAAGTATCAAAATAATGTTCGCCATCGCCATTTTTATCACGCACGCCCTTCAAGGATACGTTCCAGTTGATATTATCTGGAACACTTATCTCGATCAAAAGATACAAAAGAGGAAAATCTTCTGGGAGTACGTCTGTCGGACTGTTATCACTTTAGCCACGTGTAAGTTTACCAAGGGAATTCCGGGGTTCGAGTTTTAATCGTATTTTTATCGCCGATACTTTCATTAACCCATTTGCATCATGGCTCTACTTAAGAGGACTGGTCCCTATCACCGTGCGCGGTCGGTCGTAGATGCAGTAAATGACATCCGAATTCTTCATGGAGTTTATCGAAAATTTACTGTTCAAAACGATTGGTAGACAATGTTACTTCGCAAACATCGCATCTTACATTCTTTATAGCAGAGGGAAAAAGAAAAAAAATGTTCATTTAAAAAAAATAAGAAATTAAATCATATTATTTCTCGTGGAATTCTTTAAAATGGTCAATACAATAAACTGATATAGGCGAGATGCTGACAAACGGGTCAAACGTGAACTCTCATATCCGAAGAATACTCAGCGACTGAAATAAGAAGCAGTCGCAGCGCGCGTAATAATCCGCCTTTGGTGATAGAAGATAGTCGTCCGATTGCGGGATAATCCGCGCTTGAATGCAAATGGGTTAATTAGTATGCAGTATTAGTAATACTAACAAAAACACGATTGGAGCTCGAAGAATTATAAAAGGAAAATTATTCCGTATATAAAATGCAAGAAGATAGGGGAGATTTTAATATCGAGATTAATTTCTATTAGTAACATTAATGAAAACACGATTGAAATCCATAGAACCCTAAATACGTATGCCGATGGATTACTGCGCAAAGAATTTTTATACGCAACAAACAATTCTCGACTGTTTCTTTGTGCCGTATAAAAGTCACATTTATATCTACTTCACAAATTTGTCGAAAATAATATTTTTCCTCCTATTTTTCTTCGTTTCGTTTCAATTATTCGTCGTATTAGCCACACAGGCGCGAGGTTTACAATTTGTCGTACAATTTTGCAGTACGTTTTTATACATTGTATTTAACGTATACGAAGATACTTTCAAGAATCGTAATTCACCTTTATTTTATATTCCCAGAAATCAATGTACAATTCGTACTGAATTTTATAATTTGATAAAGATAATACGATGCAAATTACCTAATTGCAACATACCATTGAACCCTTCAATTAATTTCCTCGCTGAAACGCTAAAAGTGGACATACGATGATCGCGTAGTAAGCCATCGACATTTCATACGAAAAGTGTGCTAACATTTATCAATTTGCGAGTGTGTTGTATCCGATCATCGTGGAAATTAACGATCAAAAATATTCTTTTTCCAGTCACGTTGGCCATCACAGTTCCCAGACTGGCCCTCTTCATCTCCCTGTTCGGTGCTCTCTGTCTCTCCGCCCTTGGCATCGCGTTCCCAGCGATCATCGAGATCTGCGTGCTCTGGCCGAACCGAGACTTCGGCCCTTGCATGATCATGTTCATCAAAAACATATTTCTGATCGTATTCGGTCTCTTGGGCCTCGTGATCGGCACGTACGTCAGCATCGTCGAGATAATAAGGTCATTCAAGTGAAGTTCGCGAGCGATATTTAGGCAGGAACGATCGAAGGAAGGCAGACAGTTTGGTGAAGAGGTAGGAAAAGCAAAAGAGAAACAGAGGCAAAGAAACGAAGAGTTTGGGAACGAGCTTGTTCGAGTATCGAGGACGAAGTCACGGCTTCGTTACAAGTTTTATAGCTTAATGAGCGGCGCCTTTTAGGTAGACAGGTTATCTCCAATGCGGCTGGGAGTCGTTCTTAGTGAAAACATTCGCGAGCAATGCATTCCGGAAATGCTTCTCGTCCCGCGTGATCGCCGCCATTGTTAGAGCACTTAGGCCAAGTTTAGATGTTTTATTAAGAGTTAACGGCGAAGAGTCGTTCAGTGTTGGGTTAAAGAAATATCGTGGAAGTCGATGGGGCTCTTCGACGTTCTTTCGAGTTTAACTGGAATTGGCGTTTGCTGATGGAATCTTGCGGTGCATTAATCTACGTATTTATTAACTTAATGCGAGATTATACCGCTGGTTCCATTTAGCCGATTGTTAAGGGTTTTAGGTTCGAATCGTGACGAATGTTTGTAGAATTTTTCATAATTGATAATTCATGTTATTATAACGTATATTGCGTATTGGGGGAGGAACGAGATCGGAAGAGGGTTGTTCGAGAGACTCGATGGAAAAGTGGTCTTACGAGTGGATTTTCTCTAGAAATGATCAGATGAATATAGAAAGTAATTTACGTATAACGATGTTACGATAAATTCTCTTACTTTTGTTTAAAAGCTTCTTTTATATTAATGTTTGATTCTACGAACTTCCAAAGAAACGGATCCAGGATTATTGGTATATCGTAATCGGTATATCGAAGTTCAGGTTTCGGGGTTTAGCCGTGTGCTCTTAACGCATGAAATTTGGCCTAGTTTGGAATGGAGAAAAGTGCAGATATATCATTCCAGTCGAACATAGTCGTTGATGAATTTGAAAATTCCACGTTATTGTTCAAAAGGCCTCTAAACAGCTTCTAAGCTTCTGATACAATAATCGGATTTTTTATATAGATCATGAAAATATCGAGCAAACATTGATTTATAAATCTGTTGATAAAAGTAGCAAGATTTCGGCTATCTTACTATTCTTCTGTAAGGCGATTAATTGTATAAGTAATAGAAAGAAATGTTTCATATATGCAGATCGAAAAATTACCTAAGAAGTATTGATCTATCAATTAAAAAATTGCTCGCAGAAACAAAGATCAGTGAAAGATAATCAACTAATCGTAAATATAAAAAATGAACAGAGCCTTACACAGGGACACGACTTATATGCAAAGTTTTCAACAAATCTGATCGTCATAAACAAAATCGTAGTATTCACAGCTGTATCAATGGAAAAGCTTCCCTTTCGAATTAGAAGTATATTAGGTCAAACGAATATCGTCCATTTAAATAATACACACAAAGAAGAGTGCCCCAGTAACACGGTGCCTATGTAAATGATTAATACCTAGCTCACTTTAGTTGCACTGCCTGAGAGCATATTACACAGAACAGATGTGTTCTTTCAATTGCTCTTATAATCCGAAAGTATCTGAATTAATTACACGTAGAAAGCCAAGTAGACGATCTATAAGATTTAACGTCGTAGATGATTAAGACGCGTAATTTTACAAGCCAATTCTAATTCAAAGGTACAATTATTAACGATTCTTTATGAAATTGAATTGAAATGTTCAACCATTCGACTTCCATTTTATGTGCAATTTTATACGTGGTCTGTTTCAAAAGTAACGATATTGCTTTATTCGTAATTTAGATTTTTTTTGGAAAAATATCTCGAACTTTTCAACTACTTTAAAAAAAATTTCTAAGAACATTGCATTTTACTTCTAATACAATTAATTTGGTTCCTAATTCAAATTTTTGCAGAAAATTATGTTCAAGGTAATTTTTTAACTATTTAAAGAGATCAATCCTTAACAGTTGTCTGATAATCTACGTAATCCATTTCCTTATTTTTAGAAAATTCATTTTCTCCAAAATTTCGCTAACTATACTTTTAGAAAAGATCGTTGGTCTGTAATTCAAATTTATAAACAGAAATATCTTCGAGAAATTGTTTCCGATTATTTTAAAGAAATAAATCCTGTAAGATTGTATTCTATCTCTGTATTAAAAAAAAAACTTTTGCACAAATTCTTGAAAATGTTATTTCTGAAAAGAACTACACATGCAATTTGATTACTTTTGGAACAGATTCATAATATCAAGCGATTGTTAGGTAGAATCATACGATGCCTAACACTGAACATAGAGCGCTCTTCGGAGGAAAAAGAAACAAAAAAAAAAAAAAAAAATAGGAATATTATAAAAAAAAAA